>NW_007729438.1:50371-57515 GCF_000696425.1 Galeopterus variegatus | reverse complement strand
TACGTGCGCATCAACGCTAATGAAATGGCGGCGGTGAACTCGTACCTACAAAATGGCCACCGCTTGATTTATATCAGGAAGCCGGAATTACACACAGTTAGGTGCCCTATGATGTGATTGCACCGAAGTGCGGCCCAACAGGAAGTGTTTCCACCTCATCAGTTTATTGGTGTTAGTTTTTCTTTAAATGTTTTGTGGAATTCACCAATAAAGTCATCTGATCCTGGGCTTTTCTTTGTTAAGAGGTTTTTGATTACTTTCTCTATATCCTTAATTATTATTGATCTGTTCATATTTTCAATTCATGATACAGTCTTGGTAAGTTGTATGTTTCTAGGAATTTACCCATTTCTTCTAAGTTATCCAATTTGGTATACAGTTGCTCATAATAGTCTCTTACGGTTCTTTTTATTTCAGTGACATCAGATGTAATGTCTCCTCTTTCAGTCATAATTTCATTGTCAATTTTGTTTATCTTTACAAAAATTCATGTCTAAGTTTCATTATTTTTGATTATTATTCTGTTCTCTATTTTGTTTATTTTTGTTTTAATCTTTGTTATTTCCTTTCTTCTGCTAATATTGGGCTTAGTTTGTTCTTTTTCTAATTCTTTGGGGTGTAGAGTTAGGTTATTCATTTGAGATCTTTTTTATGTTTTATTTAGGTGTTCATTGCTGTAAACTTTTCTCTTAGTACTACTTTCACTTAATTTTAAGTTAAGAACGTAAGAGATGTGAATAACATTTTTCACAATTCTTCCAAACATACTCAAATAATAATTCTGTTTCGATTTTTTTTCTTATGAAGTTTATGTTATCATATAACAACAGTTGATATATAATTATTAATATTTCAGTTTTTTACCTTCTGTTCCACTGAATGTTTAAAGTGTTGTGCAAATTGTTCAGTATGTTATGTTTTGATGCAAAACAATATGTTCTAGTGTCTGATAGAAGTAGATCTGTTTTTAATTTATTAATAATCCTGCATATTTTTTTCTATGTAAACATTTTTCAAGTTTTTTTAATCAAAAATTATATTGTCAAGTGCAAGTTTTGGTTTAAGGATTTAGATTGGACTGTTTTATGTACATTAGTTCAAATGGATATTTTTGGTAATATGAAATAGTTCTTTCCAAGAGTATGTTCTATATCACCAATTATTCAAGTTTTCATTTAAAATCTTGAATGATAGTATTTTACAGTTTCCATATAAAGTTTCTCCATATATTAAAGTTTAACTTTATTCATAAACATTTCATATCTTTCTACTCTGATGAATTTCTCCCATTTATGTATTTTCCAGCTGTTGTTAATTACAGGAATGCATAAATACCAAAAAAAGTATATATGTAAATTATGGCTAGATATTTACAAGTTTGTGATGGATTGATGTGGATATTCTAAGAATATCACTTCATACATATGTGTGTGTGTTTAAAATATACACTCCTGGCAAATATTTATTTCTTATTTTTTATATATTTGCATTCTAGAGACATCTAAATGCTTTATTAATGATATGGAAGTATCTTTATTTTATTATGATTTTAAAATTAATTTATTCCCTTTAAGAATCTGAAATTGGCTGTGGACCTATTCTCTTAAAAATGCATACATGTATACCAAACATACACATATACTCTGAAATTCATGCATAAACTTTGGTATTAAGTGTAATATTGTTTTTCTACTTAACAAAGAAGAACTATTTTATTTTATATTATAAAATGAATTGATTAGAATTTGTTTTTGAATTTTAGCTATTTTTAGGCTTCTATTAAATTATTATGTAATTTCCTTATTTAATTTTATATTAAAAGAGACACTGATATTGATATTTACTTCTAAGCGAGAGAAAATTATTTTCTACTCATTTATGATGCAATGTACTTTTAGTATAACACTGACTTCAAATTCCTAGTAATTTATTTACTTGTCAATTATCCTTATTAGTGAGATGAGTGAGATGTTGGTTTTGTCATTAGAAGGGACAAGAATGTGTGATGGAGGATGAGAAACTAGGCACATCAAGAAGCTGTTTTAAAGGAAGAGAGAAAAATGTCAATGAAAAGAAAAAATGTCCCAAAAGGCAAACATAACACATAAGAATTTTGTCTAGTGCAAATCCAATAAAAACTAGTTACCTTATAATATACAGTCAACTAATTTTCAACAATACCAAGTATACACAATGGAAAAACAGACAGTCTCTTCAAACAAATGGTATTGTAAAAACTGGATAGCCACATTAAAAAGAATAAAATTAGACCCTTATCTTACACTATACACAAGAACTGTCTCAAAATGGTTAAAGAGTTAAGCATAAGAAATAAAACTGTTAAACTCTCAGAAGAAAACATAAGATAAAAGCTTCACGACATTGAACTTAGCAATAATTTCTTGGATATGATACCAAAAGCAAAAGCAATAAAAGCAAAAAAAGACAAGTGAGACTCCATCAAACTAAAAGCATCTGCACAGCAAAGAAAACAATCGACAGAGTGAAACTCTGCAACAGAGTGCAACTTACAGAATGGGAGAAAATATTTGGAAACCATACATGTGATAAGGGGTTAATATCCAAAATATATAAGAAACAACTAAACAACCAAAAAAACCCATAAATAATCTTAAAAAATGGACAAAGGACTTTGTATTAGCCCATTTCTGTTACTTAAAATAGAATATCTGAAACTGGGTAATTTGTACAAAAAAATGAAATTTATTTTTTACAGTTTTGGTGGCTGGGAAGTCCACAGTCCATACAGCGCATCTAGTGAGGGCCTTCTTCTAGATGGGGATTACTTAAAGAGTCCCTTGGCGATGCAGGGTATCACATGGTAAGAATATTCAGAGAGCTCTCTCATGCACTCCTTATGAAGCCACCAGACCGCATCCATGATAATCCATTCATGAGGGCACAGTCCTCAGGATCCAATCACTTCTCAAAGGCCCCACCTTTCAAATATAATAATCAGATACCCCACCTTGTTAACACTGTCACAGTGGGATCAAGTTTCCAACACATGAACTTTTGGGGGACACATTTGACCCGTAGCAGACTCAAATAGACATTTCTTCAAAGAGGACATAAAAGTGACCAAGGTAAGTGAAAAGATGCTCAACATCAGTAATCATCAGGAAAATGCAAATCAAAACCACAATGAAATATCACCTCAAATCTGTAAAGATGGCCATTATTTTTTTTTAAAAATGGCAAATTTTGGTGATGATGTAGATAAATCAGAACTCTTGTGCACTGTTGGTAGCAATGTAAAATGATGCAGCCATTATAGAAGATAGTATGACTGTTCCTCAAAAAATTAAAACTAAAATTACCATGTGATCCAGCAATCCCACTTTGGATATATATTAAAAGTATGAAAATCAGGACCTTGGAGAGAGATTTTCACTTCCATGTTCATTGCAGCATTATTCACAGTAGTCAAAATGTAGAAACAATCTAAATGTCCATCAGCAAGTGAGTGGATAAAGAAAATGTGGTATACATACAGTAAAATATTATTCAGCCTTAAAAAAAGAAGAAAATCTTGCCATATGCAAGAACATGGATAAACCTGGAGGACATTATGCTAAATGAAATAAGCCAGGCAAAGAAGGATGAATACTACTTGATCCCATTTCCATGAGGTGTCTAAAGTAGTCAAATTCATAGAAACAGAGGGTAGAATGGTAGTTGCCAGGGGCTGGGGAAAGGGAAAATGGGAGTTGTTATTGGATGGGTATAAAGTTTCCATTATGCAAGATAAATAAGTACTAGAGATCTACAGTGCAACATTGTGCCTATGGTTAATCATAGAAACAGAGGGTAGAATGGTAGTTGCCAGGGGCTGGGGAAAGGGAAAATGGGAGTTGCTATTGGATGGGTATAAAGTTTCCATTATGCGAGATAAATAAGTACTAGAGATCTACAGTGCAAC
The DNA here is from genome assembly GCF_000696425.1 of Galeopterus variegatus. Classification (NCBI taxonomy): domain Eukaryota; kingdom Metazoa; phylum Chordata; class Mammalia; order Dermoptera; family Cynocephalidae; genus Galeopterus; species Galeopterus variegatus. Next base: position 53,572 of record NW_007729438.1, on the reverse strand, counting down.
ATTGTGCCTATGGTTAATGACACGGTATCATGCACTTTATTTACAATTTTATTGTATTTTATTTTATTTCCTACTTATGAAATTATTTGAAGTAACTCATTCTTTATATGGTAAATTACTTGGTTCTTATTTGGATACAAATTTAATTTTGGTTTTATCCTCTAAGTATTTCAAAACATGGAACAAACAATGCTCTGAATTATTATAAAGTAGGGGAGCAGGCCTCTGAAAGATTGTAATGCAAAATCTTTCTTGATTCTACCTACAACTATGCAGGAGGAGTTTGTTTACCTGCGGACTCTCAACTTTATCTTTGTTTCCAGTAATATAATGGAAATACACAGGCTTAAGAGCTGAAGAAAAACCCAGAAATTGAAACCCTAAATTGGCTACTTACCAGCAGCATGAGACTAAACTATTCATGGAACGATTTTGCACCTCAGTTCTCTTACATGCTAAATGGGATAATGCCACTCACCCTCAGAAGGTTGGTTTGTGTCTTTTATGAAAGACAGCGTGTTAAATCTCAACAAAATTAGTTCATTTTCACTCTTTTCTAACACTTTACATGTTTGTATTTACATTCATCATAGAATTTTTGTCCTTCTGTAATGTTTTGTCAGTCTGCTTGAGGTCAGGGACTATGTTTTAGTCATCCTTGTGTCAATGTTTGACTCAGTGAGTTTCGGAAGTCAGCTGATGTGCTCCAACTTCTAGGAATCAAAAATACCAGAAACTATTTTCCTAATTAGTTCCTAAATAGCATTGTTTATATAGTTGGCTACAATACCTCCTGTCCTATTTGTACCTGCTGTGTGTTATCACTGACACATGGGCATTAACTCCTCACTAAGTATTTTGTTGTTTGAAAGAAAATAAATTGATTTTGTTGTCTCCCTCCAATTGGAAAATACATAACGGATATTTTCTGCAACCTGATTATATAAAGTTTTTGTTTATCTGTGTCTGACATCTCTTTAGTGTCAATGTCAGTCTGGTTGGTGACTCTCAACTGTCTGTGACTTTGAGAAATCACCAGTAGCGTCCAGTATTGGTAAATCCATGTGGAACTACAAAATACAGGAGAAAAGCTATAAATTGAGTGATTTTTCTCTAAAAAGAATGGGGCACTTGGAGAGTGACTCTCAGGGCATAAATCTGTATTGGACAGATCACTCTTGTGTGAACAGAACAAACTGCACCTGCTCTGGAGGTCTTCACTCTGGGACAGTCCTGAGATTTCTAGGAAACAACATTTAAGTGTTGGCCGCTAATCTACTTCCAGTCTTCTCTTATTTATCACAGCCCCAAATAAAATTGCTCCTAGAGGATTTTGAAATCTCTAGTAAGAGCTGTGCCAGATTCAAAGTATTTTCCTGAGGCAAGTACAGACAAACATTTCTTAGACTTAATACCAGAGTTGGGAACATTGGGTTGAAGAGAATTCATGCCAGATCATTGGAGAAAATAAGTAACTTACACACAGCAGTAAAAAATCTTTGGATCAAGATGGTAAATGCTGAGGAGGAGAGTAAGGGTAGGAAGTGGCTCAGGTAATGCTGGTTAGAGCTGCTACTACTATTGTTTCTAACAAATAATCAAAGCATGAAAACATTAAGCACTTTCATAATTGTGTGGAAAGTCAAGGCCGGCTTCAATATTTTTCTGCCTTCCTTAGATCAATCTGCTATTATTAACATCAGTTAAACTTTTTCTCTATTTGTTTGTTTTGCCTTAGCCTATAGAAACCATACCATGGTCTCCCACGAATAACAGTTTTTCTAGAAGGGACCTGTATGTTTTCACCCACACACACACACACACACACACACACACACACACACTTTCTTTCACACATACCATGAATGTTTGTCCTTTTTCTTCCTAGGAAAAATAATAAGTATTAAAAAGGATTAACTCACATTTTTAAAGACAAGCCATGAAAATCTATTTTCAAGTCTGGAATTGTTTGCACTATTTCCAAGAGGATAATGTCCCTAGAGCACATGGAAGTTTTATTATTCTTTTCCAAATATTGTATTACATAATTTTCTGTTAAATTACATTAAATGTTTTACTTATAAATATTACTTTGTAGTATAATTGTTTAGTAAGCCCATCATTTAGTATTCCACTTACTAAGGAAATAATGATTTAATTGCCAAAGTTAATGCTAACCAAATGAATTATGTAGCCCTTAATTATGCTTTCAAATATTGGTATCAATTCCTGGTAGAAAGCACAAAGACGTCTTCTACTTTTAGATAAATTACTTAAATAATGTTAAGTAGTTGTCAGTAATATATTTTCTTGAGTCTCAAATAAGCATCCACCTACATAAAGCAGTAAGTGGGAAAAAAAATCACTTAACAATCATTCTGTAAGGCTAAAGTAGAAAATTGCACAAATCAATAAATACTTAGATAGATAAATAGATATACTTGTATATGTATAATCTTGAAATGGAAAAATAGGAATTAATATTACACAGCAGAAGCTCACAAATTGGTAAGAAAGTCCATTATAGGAAGTAATCTATTAGAAGCTAATCTGGGCCAAGCAGATGCCATATCTAACAGAACAGAATAATCAGAAGGATTTAATAATTTCTGGTGAACAATTACAGTTTATTCTTCTTTCTTGACCTTTTAGTTAAGGTTAGAATCTCATTGATGAAATTTTCACAAAACAATACCAATAAAAACCAATTTACAGAGCTAATTTAAAAGAGCTCCCAATAGTCAGAGCTGAAACAATTTGAGCAGAAATAATAATAATAATAATAACAATAAATAGAATAGATTTTAGCAAAGAATAAGATTCAAGGTACTTGAATCTATACTGATTTTATTTATATTTTTAGAATTATTCTACAATAATGACATTTTTCTTTTAATATACAGTTTAATAAATTTTAGCATTTGTATGGATTTGTGTAACCACCACCACCACCAAGATTCAAAGCATTTCCATCACAACAAAGAACTCACTCATGCTGTCCTTTTATAGTCATTTCCTCCCCAAATTCTCTCCTCTGGCAACCACTGGTCTATAGTTTTTGTTTTGTTTTTGTTTTTTTTCTCAGAATGTCATACAAATAGAATAGTACAGTATGTAAACTTTTGAAACTGGCTTAATCCCCTCAGCCTAACACCTTTGATATTCATCCAGGTTGTTTCATATATCAGCAATTTGTTCTTT
>NW_007729438.1:48097-49490 GCF_000696425.1 Galeopterus variegatus | reverse complement strand
ACTAGCATATATATTGTTACAAATCATAATTATTCTTTATGCCCCTTGTCCAATTTCTCCCTTCCCCCCTCTAATAACCCTAGATTTCTTCTCTACTTCTGAAAGAATAATGGTTACTCTGTTAATTTGTTGCCTAGATGATCTGTCCAATGCTGAGAGATGTGATCGGGTCCCTCAACATTATCATAGAGCAGATGCTTCTTCTGTCACTCTGAAATAAGCTTTGTGGAAAGAGACATCCTCTTCTTTTCTTTGTCTCTGCTGGTGACTCTCTTTGTGTGAATGAACTCCAGTGGTTGGCGGACCGTCTACATGGTGGTTGTGGTGTCTAGTCGCTTTCGCAGCAGCCATGGTTATTGGGGAGGCTGCGGTGGGCCACCCACATGGAGGTGCTGTTTTTGGTATGCTCCTTGGCACTGGTGGTATGCCTGGTTGTAGGGTGTGTCTGGTCCCCTTCTCCATGCCTCTGGTCCCTGGCCAGACCCCAAGGCACTGGCATGGTGTGCATGGTTGTGGGAGGTATGTCCAGTACCCTTCTCCATGCCCGGGTCCCTGGGTGGGCCCCAAGGCACTGGCGCAGTGTGCCTGGTTGTGGGAGAGAGGTCCAGTCCCCTTCTCCATGCCTCATGTCCCTGAGTGAGCTCCAAGGCACTGGCATGGTGTGCCTTGTTGTAGGAGGGTAGTCCAGTCCTCTTCTCCATGACCTGGGTCCCTGGGCAAGCCTCAAGGTGCTAGCTTGGTGTGCCTGGTTGTAGGAGGGGGCTCCAGTACCCTTCTCCATGCCTCAGGTCTCCGGGCTGGCCCTAAGGTGCTGGCACAGTTTGCCTGGAAGTGGGAGTGGGGTCCAGTCCCCAGATCCAAGCCTCCAGTTCCCAGGCAGGCCCCAAAGCGCTGGTGGTGTGCCTGGGCTAGAACTAATTTTTTGTCCTTTGCTTACTTCTAACATGGGGGAACTTCCTGTGGAAACCAGTACTTGAGCTGTGTGGTTGTTTAAATTGCTGCTTTGCTGCTGTTTCCCTAGGGAAGGCTTTTTTGTGCAGCTCAGCATTTGATGGTTCATCTTATAGGTACTTCCAGCTCTCCAGAGACCCAGTGGATCTGTGTTCTGTAGAATCTCTGATCTGGGCCTGAGTCTTTTCATCAAACTGTACCCCATGCAATTCTGCATTCCTGACCATTCTCCTCTGAGTGGTTCTGTGCTGACTGGGGAGCAGGTTGTCTGTCCTTGCTGTGCCCCAGTGTTCTCATGGTGTTCCCATCTCACCCACCGCCCCTGCTCCAAACACTTCCCATGGACGGGCCCTGCACCAGTCCCTTGCAATGACTCACCTTTTTTTCAGCTGTTCTGGCTCCTTGCTCCTGTGTGGGTCCACAGGAACCCTATTAGTGGTCT
>NW_007729438.1:44922-47285 GCF_000696425.1 Galeopterus variegatus | reverse complement strand
TGCCCCAGTGTTCTCATGGTGTTCCCATCTCACCCACCGCCCCTGCTCCAAACACTTCCCACGGACGGGCCCTGCACCAGTCCCTTGCAATGACTCACCTTTTTTTCAGCTGTTCTGGCTCCTTCCTCCTGTGTGGGTCCACAGGAACCCTATTAGTGGTCTTGCTGTCCTGGGGGCCGCCAAGGCCCTCTTCTCTCTTGCTGCCTCCAAGGAACTCCATCTGAAAGGCACAGCCATGACTTCTGCCGGCTCCTGCTCCATGCACTCAGCAGCTCAAGCCTTAAAGCAGCTGCGGCCTGAAATGCTCAGAGCAGCTTTTTCTTTCTCTCATCGTAGTTTCTCCCGCCTTCATGAACTCCGTTGGTCTCTCCTCCTCTTCCTCTGAGCTCCAGCAGCCCCAGCTTGGCCGATGTTACATTTTTATAGTTGTAAATTGGTTGATTTGTGGGAGAGAGTGATGCTGGGGACTGTCTGTTCTGCCATCTTGACCGGAACTCTGGTCAGTAATTTTTTTCATTTAGCAATCTAGTAGAAGTGTCGTGACGTCTTATCCTGATATTAATTTGCATTTTCCTAACAGTTAATGAAGTTGAACTTATTTTCACGTACCTTTTTGCCATCATTGTATTTCTTTTAGTAAGAGTTTGTTCAAGTCCTCTCACCAATTTTTTAAATGTATTGTTTGCTTCCTGACTGCTGAATTTTGAGAATTCTTTATATATTCTAGATACATGTTACTCATTGAACATGTAATTTGCAAATAATTTCATCCAATCTGCAGCTTGTCTTNCTCACCAATTTTTTAAATGTATTGTTTGCTTCCTGACTGCTGAATTTTGAGAATTCTTTATATATTCTAGATACATGTTACTCATTGAACATGTAATTTGCAAATAATTTCATCCAATCTGCAGCTTGTCTTCATTCTATTCCGTCTTCTATTCTGTGTCTTTCACAGAACAAAAGTTTTTTTTTTAATTTTGAGAGTCTAATTTACCTTTATTTTATGGATCATTCTTCTGACATCATGTTTAAGAATTCTTTGTCTAACACCAGGCCACAAAGATTTTTCTCTTATATTTGCTCTGAAAGTTTTATAGTTTTACTTACATTTAGATCCATAATCAATTTTAAGTGAATTTTTATATAAGGTAAGCCTATTTATAAGCCTATTTAAGGCCCTTTTTTTTCCCATATGGATCATGAATTGTTCCAAACTTGTTGAAAAGATGACACTTTCTTCATTAATTCCTTTCTCAGGTTTTTCAAAAACCAGATGGGTACATTTGTATGGGTATATTCTTTAGCTCTCTTTTCTGTGTCATTGATCAATGTGTCTATCTCTTTGCCAATGTCACACTGTCTTGGTTACAGTAGCTATATATTAAGTCTTAAAATCAAATAATGTGATTCCTCCAAATCTATTTTTCTTTATCAGGCTGGTATAAATAAATGTTTGAATAAATAAATAAATGAAAAATTAGTAAAACTTTCTTAGAGAAAAATTGAAAATAATGTAGAAGGAAGAAGGAAAACATAAAATCAGCATCAGAACACCACAGTAACACTTGCTATAGGCAAGATCTACTAATGAATGGTAAAATTTTTAGTCGGCAAAAATTTAAGGAGAAAGAGAATAGTTTCATGAACCCTACGTATCTTCTGAAAATATAAGTTACTATGGTGGTTTCAATGTGTATTTTCAGATTCTTTGTACTCTTCCTGAAGGAGATGGAAATTAATTCTCCTCACAAGTATGGGCTGGATTTACTTCCAACAAATAGAATAGGGAAAGGTAAAAGTCATAATTTTACAGTAAAGAAATCTGGCAGACAACACTTCAGCTAAGTGATAATGGTTAACATCACCAGTAATAAAGCATTTGATAGTAGGTAACCTGACAAGATGTAGTGAAAGAAGCCTGTCACCTCTGTGGTATCCCTTCCAACAATGCATAGCCTCAAACTAATTATGAGGAATCATCAGACAAACTCAAATGGCTACAAAATATTTATCGATACTCTTCAAAAGTGTCAATGTCATGAAAGAAAGGAAAGAGTGAGGGACTGTCACAGATTGGAGGGAACTACAAAGACATGAGGACTAAATGATACATGATATCCTGCATTAATTTAGGAAATGAAAAATCAATAGGAAAAAATTGGTGAGAACCAAATAAAGCCTTTAGTTAATGTTATTGTACTAACATTAATTTCTTAGTTTTGATAAATATACCATGGTTATGTAAGTTCTTAACATTTGAAGAATATTTATGAAGGGTATACATGAATTCTCTTCACTGTCTTTGTAACTCTCTAAATCTACAATTATTTCGGAATAAAAGTCTAAGAAACCATGTTTTT
>NW_007729438.1:42508-43772 GCF_000696425.1 Galeopterus variegatus | reverse complement strand
GGACACGGAAAAAGACAAAAAAAAAGAAACTGTAGGGTGTACTCTAGGAGTATATATTTATTGCTTTTGCCAATGTTTTTTCAGTTTTTCTTTCTTTTGATAAAACACCCTTATATTGAGAATCCTTCTCCTCCACTTTCAGTTCATTTGACTTTGGATGGGGCAGTTTCAAAGGTAGCTATAAGTTCAGAGTGTTCCATAGGCCTGGTCCCAGTGATGGATTCTAAGATGAGCATGCCACTTTCGGTGGTTCAGTCAAGGCTAATCTTGGAACATTTTATAAGTGCCTGAAAAACAGCTCTCTCTCATTGCACTGAACTGTTGGGATTGATCTAATCTTCATTTTGGAGTCATTTGGGCCCACAAGATGCAGTTTGGAGATGAAATCAACACAGTGGGAAGCAGAGCCATGGATGAGGCGAATGAGAAGAAAAGAGAAATACCAGGTTTCAATGACATTTTTTTTAAGCCACTTTATTTAGCTATGTCTTATGATTTTTAGCCTTCTGGAAAACTGATTCCAGACTTTTTTGTCTTACAGGACAATAAATTCCTTAATTCTTCTTTAGTAATTTTTGGAAGTATTGGAGTTAGGTAGTATGCAATTTGCATACTATTTAAATTCCCAGTGTAATATGTTGGATAAAATAAGCCTGAAATACTTGCTCCCTTTTTAGACAAGAGATGAAGCAATAATGATTTATTTTGAATCCCATTGATTTATTCATTATCCATTCCATTTAAAGGTGAAGTATAAAATGACAACCGCATCTTTCTTTTTAGTTGCACACAACACAGAAGATATTATAAGAGAGCCATAACACGTGTACTGGTAAAGAACGATATAATCAATCAATGCTGTAAAGGTAATAGATAACTTTGTAAAAATATTCAGTAACTAGAGAGAATCTGTTGGGTAGCATCTAGAAATGAGCCCCGAAAGGCTTAGAAAGTTCGAAGTCAAGAATCTTTACAATCTCATATAGGACATAAATAAACTTTACTTCTACTTCTGGAACCAAATTAAAGAAGAAGCCAAAGAAATAGAGGGCTTTATAGGAGAAAGACTTTACATAAATAAAATCATGCCCCTGCTCTTGTACCTCCACCCATCTATTCAGCAAAAACTGCTTGAATTAAAAAGAGTGTGTACATTTCATTTGCCTTCTTGCACCTCTATGCCTTTAGTTTCATACAATTTCCCCAGGTTATCTGAAACACCATATTAAGTATATAACTCATCGTTTAAAGTATAAAAAGAATG
>NW_007729438.1:37215-41823 GCF_000696425.1 Galeopterus variegatus | reverse complement strand
CCAGGTTATCTGAAACACCATATTAAGTATATAACTCATCGTTTAAAGTATAAAAAGAATGGACTTGTTCCATTCTTATGTGTTGAGTCATTTCATGAAATACTCAAAAGGAAAGCGTGCTATTGAGAAAAAATCTCTAAAGTGAAGACATAGTATCCTCCTTACATTGAAAACAGTATTAGGTATAATAACATTACATCTATATGAGCATGCAGGTGATGTGATTTTTAAAAACAGGACCTATTGGATTTCTTTTCAAATAAATCAATTTAGCATTCTTTAAATTTTGTACTCCTGAAAAACCCCTTACCCCCTCCCACCCTCGTGTACCCAAATGGTTCACAAATTAAGTTGCATAGAACTCTACATGGAAGATTTCCAAGGGCGGCATAAGAGGACTGGCAGATGTTCTTCAATTCACTCTTTGCGAGGGAAGGGCATGTGGAATGGCACTGGTTTGAATGACATTTGGAGTAATGGCCTGCCATTCTGCTGGCACTTCTAGTGTTAAGCAAGTGATCTGCAAAGTAAAGTGGATTCACAGTTAGAGTCAGCACCAGTGCACAGGTCGCCCGTAAAAATAGAAGATTCCATTATTCTTCGGGCTCCCTAGAGGGAGCAAGGTCTCTAGCATCATTACCAGGACTAAATCTGACTTTTCTACCTCCCCTAATTTCCTCCTAGTAATTATAGGTCAAGCACTCTTTTGTAAATTATAAAACCTTTGTTCTTATCAAAAATGAATAGCTGAGAAAAAAATTATAAAACGAGTCCAAGGAAAAAAATTTCAATTAGAAAACCAAGCTAATTTGGTATGACCAAAGACTGTCAGGCATACTGACAGTGCTCTATTATGCAGTCATTTGGGCTCTTTCAAATTAGTTATGTTAATGTCCTGTGAGTGAATGTAACACTTGGATGGGACAAGATTTCTGCAATTAATTTCTGCAGTCAGTGGAGAGACAAGCAAATTTATTTTCCCCCTCTCTGGGAATTGGTAGTGGAGGGTGTGAGGTAGCAAAAGTGCATTTAGGAACAGAGTACAAGCTAAACACAAGCCCTAAATAAAGCAGAAACAATGGGAGCCAATGCCTCCTCATTCATTCAATTGACAATGTTTTGCAGCTTAAACCTGTTTTATTAATTATGTTTGACATTTCCTTAATTAGTTTCATTTACACCAAATCAATCCCTACTGCTGTATGGCATCATTTATCATTTTGAAAAATTTGCATACTGAGTGCTGACTTTTCCTACTTAATTATACATTAAAAGTGTCAAGCGTGCTTGCTGCCTGGCATTATCTGCAGCAGAAAGGTTTGTGGCTGGACGGTGATGGTATTAATCATTAAGAGCCCCCAAGTGTTGCTGGGTAATATCTGGGGAGTAGAGTGGCTCTCATTTTAATGCTAGAGAGCAGAATACTTTTGTAAAATGACCCAGAGCAAAAACAAAATAAATGACCTAAAACATCCTATGTACTGTAAAGCTTTTTCTCTTTCAATAAAAATATGCTTTGGTGGGAAGGTTTACTCTTGATTATTTATTTTCTGTAAATTTAAGCACTGTGAATTTACTAATAGTAAATTTGTGATCTCTACTTGGATTTGAAAACAAGTTTTTTGGTTGAATATACAGTGGTGGCATGGTATACATTTCAATATAGGCCAACTAAGCGTATTACTTTACAAACGAAAGCTAAAAAGTATAGTGTACCATTAATACAGTGTTTGATGTTGCTCATTCTTTTCTACTTAAAACTTTCTACTTATAACTTTCAATAAATAAGCAACTATTTTTCACTGAAAACATGGAACACAAGTGAACATAGAATATGGCTAAAAACTTAATACTCTAATAGAATTTCATTTGTACACCGTAATAGACTTAAATATTATAGAATTTTCAGTGATGAAAAAATATGACTACAATTTTTTAAACACAAACCATGATTGACAGTAACAGCAATGAATGAGTTAAGAAGAACCTGTTTGCAAATTGTATATCAACTATGCCTTTCTTCATGTCAGAACCCAAACTTAGTGTATTTAATATTCAAATTCATTTTCAAATGCTTGCCCATTAACATAATATATGCCACTTTGCATGCCTGGTCAGAGAATTCTGTAACTAAATAATTTTCAAGTTTCCTTCATATCAGATGCATTATATGCAGTGTGAAATTATTTCCCCACTCTATCCCTTTGCTGAACAGCAGAAAAGCAACACACAATATAGTGGATATTACTGCAAGTAGGTTATATTCTTTAGGAGCTACTATATATGCAAGAAAGTTTATAATTGCTAATTTTAAGTGAGCATTTAATTGCATGGCTTGTGTATAACTGTAAAGTTAATATGCAATTGCATTACAGCATTACTTAAAACTTAGAAAAGAGAAATGTATTTGGCACAAATATATTTATGCAAATATTATAAATAACTCATTTATGTTTTCAGTTAAGTAGGCTGTATTTTTAATGATGCTATCATTATAAGTACTTATTTTTTCACATAAAAATAATTTATTAATGAAAATATACATCAAAATTAAATGTATATTGTTAGAAAACAACAAAATGATCTATGTATCTGGAGCCAATTCAGTTCAATTTTTAAAATAATGTTGAAAACCATGGTATATTTTTATGTACCTTGTGTCTCCTAAATTTCATATCATTAAATCTATACTTATATCCTCTTGCCCTTTCAAGGCATAGCCCTTCATTCTAGTTACAGATTTTAAAAGGGCAAATAGCCTTCCTTATCAGGAAAGAATAATAAAATACCATAAATAACAATGATGATGATGATAATAAGAGGTAGCATATTTTAACACTTACTACGTCCCAGTCACTGTGCCAAATATTTTATATTTATTATCTTAATCTTCACAATAATATGAGGAGGCAGATATATAATTACCCTACCAAGGCTTGCAGTTTTAAGTAACCAGTGTAAGGTCACAGGTCTATTAAGTGGCAGAGCTCAGTGTCACAAGAAGATTGCCCTCCAAAGTCCATGTTGCCAGGGATTTTGCTGAACTACATGTGCTTGTGATATTCCACAAACCTCTAGATGCCTGTGTGTTATGGTAAAAAGGATATCAGCTTTTTTGAATCTGACTAATGTGCTTAAATTCAAGTCTATCACTTACTAATTATATGACTTTGGGCAATTTACTTAAATTTCCTCTTTTCTCATTTATAAATTGGGGCCAGTGTACCTATTTCATTTGGTTGTTGGAGGAAGTACTGGTCACTTCATAGCAGGTAAGTGGTAAAGGTGACCAGTCCTTTCCTTATTAGATGTAATACACCCGTTTAAATTCGACTCCACAATGAGACTTAAGCCTTCCCTTTGTCAGCTCTGTTCACTGTGGTTTCCCAAGCACCTAGAACAAAGTGGGCACATTGTAGGAACTCACAATTGTCCATGAATGAGTATGTGTGAGGGAAACGTGGAAACGTTTTCTTATGTTGAGTACTGCAACTGACCTGCTCTCATTGTCAAACAACCTTCCTCACCCTAGTCCTCACAATCCACCTAGAATCTGTGTTTGTTTGGGAAAAAAATTCTCTGCCTTTTTCTCATTCACTGCTTCTCCACTGCATTTTTGTTCTATGTTCAGGACCAGGGCACTTCTAACACTCCCTCGCCTGTGACCTTGCTTAGTGGAAACGAGTAACAGCAGAGGTTAACTTGTGTTCACAATCTAAGAAGAGCTAACTTCAATAGTTAAAACCAAACAGAAAACAGAGACCTGACTGCAATTATTCACAAACAAAATATTCTATATTATGTAGCTATGTAAGAGTTTTAATATAGAAGTTGATAACCTGATCCAAAGACAAAGACAAAATTTACACAGAGTATTTTAATATTTAATTCCAATATTCTGGGGGGTATTTGAAATTGCAAATATTGAGACTGTGAAAGTAGATTCTTCTTGGCACTGGATTTTATTTCATACATTTAAAAGAGAAAATCTTCAATGTGCAAATTGAAATTCAAATAATCACACACTGAAATAAACGTATGCATACATGAGTCACATAAACATAAAGTTAGTTTATATACACAGCCCACACAGCTTTACTTGCTTCACTACATGGAGTTGTTTCAGATTAATGTGGCCTTTCAAGGAAAAACACGTGCGCGCACACACACACGTCCCACAGAGTTCAGAAACTCTCTACTTGTTAAAAAATTATCAAAACTCATTTACTTGGCTCTTACAGGATTCATTAACCTTTGTCTTCCTTTAAGAAACCAGGAACTATTCTAAAACTGACATTGTCATTAAAAACCAATAGGAAGTCACCATTTTTAAATTAAAGTCATTAGACAAGTTTTTCAAGAGTTAAAAAAAAAGATTTAAAAAAATTCAAATGAGAAAAATAATTTTGCTTAGGGTGTAAAAAGACCCCAAGAGGAATTCCTCAAGTTTTGTTAAAAAGTGCTCTCATGATTAGAATATCACTATGAAATTTCAACCCAGAGTGTTTTAAGGATTTAACACCTTCATACTTTAAAATGAAACAACTACTACAATTTTTTTGAAGTTGTTACAACAAGCAAACGGAAAGGACATTCCTGGGTGGGAGG
>NW_007729438.1:32737-36680 GCF_000696425.1 Galeopterus variegatus | reverse complement strand
CCACATTGTATATTGACAAAATAAAAATTTAAAGGAAAAAATAAAATAAAATAAAATGAAACAACTATTCAATAATAATTGATTATCAAGTTACACAATAAAGGAAAAGTAAATATCACACAATAGGCTAAAAATATTTTTCAGTGACAGAGTTCAAAGATCATGATTTGTTGGTCTTATATTAATTATATATTGGTATAATAATTGCATTTCCACTATCATTGAGGAAACACTAATATTCTTCTTACCTTGTTTTTTGAGAATATAGTTCTTTAGTTAGTGAAAATATACATGAACTGACTGATATCTTTTTTTATTGCTCAAATGTTGCCATATTTATTTTAGCAATTTGTCTAGACCCATCTATACCATGGCTTTCTGTTGAGAGAAATGGCACGTGTTTAAACAATGACTCCCTAAACCTAAAAGTATGAGTGGTAGTTGGAGAAGATTTACTGAGACATTAACTCCAGCCATAGCTTCGTAACAACCATTCCATAACACACTAAATTTGGTAATATTGGGCACGACTTTGCAGTATAATTTCTATATTTCTCCCTCATATTTAGTTAGCCAGAAAATCACATAAACTCTAGCATGATAATAATTGTTCCATCATTAATTTCCTATATTCCTCTCATTATTATCCCTTAACATGACTAAAATAGACTTCAAAGAAAACATCTTACCTCTAGGCAATTCCTCTCTGTTTCTATTTAAATAGCCACCACCAGATAAACTTTTTTTGAAATACCACTCTCATTCTGCAACTTCCCATCTCAGAAACAATTTCCCTTGTTAGTTGCCAATTTTCTCATGCTTCTGTCAGCTCAAACCATTCTCCCTTACATATGTCTTCTGGGTTTCCCACACCTCCGAGGATTTTAATAATATACCTTTGCTCTAATTTGAAATACTCTGACACTTGCTACCTGAATATCCAAATGGTGCTAATTGTGTTCTCCTCAACTGAAAATATCTCCTTTCTCTGGTTTCCTACAGCATTGCCAACATCATATATTAGTATTTATAATTTACCTTATGGCATTGTTTGTTGTAGTTTGCCATTTGTGTGTGTTCTTTCCCAAACTACATTGTAAGTTTCTTGAAAGATGATATTATGATTTCTTTTTCTTCATATACACCGAAATGCCATGAACTCTACAATTGCTGTTTATTTGTCTGTATCCTCATCTATACTATGAGTTCATAAAGGACACAGTATGATGCTTAGAAAAATTATTGCTTCACAATCAACATTGAAGAAATTCTGTTTGAATATTAATTTTAAAAACTTTTCTTTTGTTATCTTTTTGTAAGAACAGATAAAATTATAATGCATATATAAAGAAAAATAAGGCAAAAAATTATTATAAAATATTTAATCCTTCAAACAATTTGCCATTTCAGTAAATCCTTAAGGAATTTTATTTGGGATTCAAACATGTATATTATTAATTAATTTCTTTATATAATTACTCTTATATAATTTTAATATTTTAAAAGTATAGTATACCTTCATTCTACTCTTTCAATTAAATATCTCACAAGAGAAAGCATGAAATGACTTTTTTCAGCAGGGAATAATTACTCTTATATAATTTTAATATTTTAAAAGTATAGTATACCTTCTTTCTACTCTTTCAATTAAATATCTCACAAGAGAAAGCATGAAATGACTTTTTTCAGCAGGGATGATTTGGAATGTTTACAAATATTTACTGTTTCAACAATGACAGACAAAATCAGACATTTCTGAATAAAATATTTTCAGAGGACACAACAGAAACCAAGAATACAATATCACAATAAAGAAGCTTTTGAAACAATTGAATGTCAAATTGCAAACCCAAATATTTCAAGTGTTATAATTGCAGGTTATTTAATATAGCTCAATCTATTTCTGAATTCCTCCATCTACAAAAGGCAAACATAAGTAGTGAGCAATGAACTACGTTTATGTTTCAAAAGGTAAGACTAAACTGAGGCTGACTGCTGTCAGCAAATAATGCTTTATTAGACAAGTAAGCAGCAATCCAACATGAACAACAACCAAATTAATAATAAGAAAGTAATGGAAGCAATATTCTGACAGAGCTTCAGTTTTTGTTTTCTTTTGTTTTTTTGTTTTGTTTTGTTTTGTTTGTTTGTTTGTTTTGCTTTTGTTTTTGCCTGAATGGATTGCTTGCTAAAATTCTAATATTAAAAAAAAAGAAAGGTATAAGATATCCCTTCTTATTAATGACAGTTAAGCTTCTTTATTCTCTGAATTTGCTCTATGAAAAGAAAGAATAATATTGAGAAGGAGAGAGAGAGAGAAAAGAAAGGAGGCAAAGAATGATATCAATGAATTTTTTCTTACATATAACTGAAAAGTAATCATTGGCATGGGTAATATTAAGACAAAAATTACAGATAAAAAATTTTTGAGGTAAAACATCAGGTTAACTTTTAAATTGGGAATTCAAGTTTTCCCTTTAAGTATGCATTCCTAAAGTTTATTTTTAAATTCCCAAACTATTCCTCCGTCTTAGTCAGGACTCTTTTGTTTGCCGAAATAAGGTATATATATATATATGCCCAACTCAATTGGCTTAAGCAAAAATAGGGAAACTATCAATTTACATAAAAAGTCCCCAGGTAGGTCAAAATGCCTGGAACTCAGTGTCCTCAAGATCTTTCTATCACTTCCTATATGGGGACAAAAATGGACAATGTGGCTCTATTGGACTTAATAATACTCTAAGTAGCTCAAGAAAAATTTCCAGAGTTTTGCCTGTCACAGTTTGTGACACATATTCAGTCCCAAGCCAATCAAAGTGGTGGCCAGAGGAATGCAGTACGTTCATTAGGCAGGTCTAACAGGCATGCCAGTCTGAGCCAGGGACTAGGGTCAGCCTCATCTGAACCATCTGGAATCAGTTTGATCTACTAAATGAAAAATTGAAACCAATAACATAACATATGAGGTGCAGGATAACTTTGTGCCATAAGAGAGAAAAATAAAAATGCATTGTGAAAATTTTATACATATACAGACACATGCACGCACACACAATGATAGTTCATAACGTTCGTGGAAAGTTTCATATTATCTTTTAACACTATTTGTGTATGAACATTTTGAAGTACCCTCGTTTGTGTGTGTGTGTGTTTGTGTGTGTGTGTATGTATGTATGTATGTCTGTGTGTATGTGTATATACACATATATGTCTATATGGAAGCTTGAATTCCCAATTTAAAAGTTAGCTTTGGTAAGGATGTGGAAAAAGGAGAACTCTTATACATTGCTGGTGGGAATGTAAATTAGTACATCCATAATGGAAAACAGTATAGAGGCTCTCAAAAGCTAAAAATAGAACTACTACATGATCCAGCAATTCTACTACTGGGTATCTATTAAAAGGAAAGGAAATCAGTGTATCAAAGAGATATTTGTACTCCCATTTTATTGCAGCCCTATTCACAATAGTTAAAATATGGAATCAAACCAAGTGTCTATGAACAGATGAATAGATGAAGAAAATGTGGTAAATATACACAGTGGAATACCATTTGGCCATAAAAAATAAAATAAAATCTTGTCATTTGCAGCAACATGAAGGACCTTGGAAGACATTATATTAAGTGAAGTAAGCCAGGAACAGAAAGAACCACATGTTCTCACCCATATGTAGAAGCTAAGAAAGCTGATAGAAGTAGAGAGTAGAAGGGTGGTTACCAGAGGCTGGAAAGGGTAGGGGCCAGGGGGAACAGTGACAGGTTTATTAATGGATAAAAAATTATAGATAGATTGGAGGGATGAGGTTTAGTGTTCCACAGCACTGTAGAGTGACTATAATTAACTACGACATATCGTATAGTCTCAATTAGGTAGAAGAGTGGATTTTGAATGTTCCCAACACAAAGAAATAATAGATGTTTGAGGTAATGAGAAAAAAA
>NW_007729438.1:25430-32524 GCF_000696425.1 Galeopterus variegatus | reverse complement strand
AAAAAAATAAAAAACCCATGGTTACTAGGGTTTCAGAACAGGAGGGAGGGAGGGATGAACAGGTGAAGGACGGAGGATTTCTAAGGCAGCAAAACCATTCTGTAGTGGGGAATACATGGCATTACATATTTGGCAAATCCCATAGAACTGTACAATACAAAGAGGGGACCCTAATGTAAAATTTAGTTAATAATAATGTGTCAATATTGGTTCATACTGTAACAAATGTACAACACTGATAAAAGATGTTAATAATAAGGGAGACTGTGGGTTGGAGTGGGGGTATGTGAACTGTCCGTACTCTGCTCAATTTTTCTGTAAACCAAACACTGCTATAAAAATAAAGTCTATGACTTAGAAGAAAAAATAAATTTATACAAAAGACAAGGGGAAAAAATTAGCCTTATTTTTTTACCTCAAATTTGTTTCAACAGTAACTTTTGTCTTAATATTTCTTACGTATATATATTTGGTGTGTATATATTTACATACCAAACTATATATTTGCAAATATATATTATAGATAGATTTTATATAGATTTTGTTTGGTGATTATGTATATGCACATAATTGTTTAGTAAGAACACACATTATAACATTTTATAAAATACCTAATACTATAACCACGTTCCCAAATATATTAAATATATTAACACTATTTATGTTTCCATATTGAATTTTGTCTTATGTATCAATATCATAAATTTACTAAGCTCTGAATATAATCCAGGAATATTGATTGAAAGAAAGTATAGTCTAGACTGTTATTTGACATGGTTAAAAAGTAAAGAACTCTAAAAAAAAAAAAAAAAGTAAAGAACTATAAAATAACATTATCATTAATTCCTTATATGTTTGAGTGATGAAGTTCTCAGCTTGAGTCATTGCCTTCTATTGGCCAAACACTTCTAGGATCCAACCGTGTTTAGGTATATTTGATAGATGGGCAAAATTCCATTTGCAAATATTCACAGGAGAACACTGGGAAAGAATTTAAACTATGTCCATTCTGGATTTTGGCCATATCTAAGCATGTCTGGTAAACCAGGGGTGAGTGAAAAAAATTTTTAAGGAGTCAGACCTGATCAACTTAAGTCAACATTACATCCTCAGTCATCTCAGATGAGAAGGCATTCTGAGTACAACTTAGTAGCTCTTGATTGATCCATTGCTGGTACAGACCAGATCCCAGGCAAAAGAAGGCTAAAGTAAGAATTGGAAACCTGTAACACAACAGCATTCCCTCAGGACCCTTAATAGCACCATTAGTGAGAAAAATACAAAGCAAACCATCTCAATTCTACCATAAACCACCTGCCAGTTTGGGCCCACAGTGGTCACCAATGGAAAGGGCTGCTGTGAGTATCTCAGTACAGCAGGGCAACTGTAGACGTGTCCACTGTGCCAGGCAGCATAGTGCTGGGATAGCAGCAGGGTTCATAAGGGATGCAAAGAACAGGAAGGTGCTGCCTTGTGGGGCAGTGGTTCAGCAATAGTGCTGGGCAAGCAGGTCATCTGAGGAGCCGACCCATTTCTGAGCAAATGTGAGCTCTAATTCGGTACATACAGATACTGAAGGAGCACTTGCACTTCTGCCACTCAGTAGCAGTATGACATTGAGCAAGCTAGCAGTCTCCTCCATGCTTCACTTTTCTCATCTGTAAAATAGATATAATAATAATGTTATTATTGTTGATGTGAGGATTGAGTTAATAACTCACATCTACTTCTATTACTTTTGTCCTGGATGTTGTTACATTATTTTTCTAGAAATCTGATAAATAATTCAGGGTCTCACAGTTCCTTTGCAGACAGAGCAATATAGTGGAAAAAGTGTGTACTTGGGAGTTTACAACTCTATTACTGCCTATGTGAATTAGGGAAACTTGTATAAAATATTTTAATCTCAGTTTCCCTATCCACAAAATAATTACAATAAATCTTTCTTTTTTTTTCAAAGAGCTAATAGGAAAAGTCATGATAAAATATCCAATCAAATACTACTAATCAAAATGTATTAAGCACTTACTGTGTACCAGGCATTGGTTTAAGGGGTTTACCGTATTGACTCATTTAATCCTTCCTCACAAAAGCAGTGTAAAGCAGACATAGTTACTGTCTCTGTTTTACGGAAAAGTTAACAACTGAGGCACAAATCACCTTCCCAAGAACCCACAACTAGTAAGTGACTGAAGCAGGATTTGAGTTGAACTTCTGGCTAAAAAGTAAACAGCCTTTAAAACCATACAATACCATGTCTCTCTGTTTGGAAAATTGTAGGTGTTCAGTAAGGGCAGTTATTATCATTTGGATCATTACAAATATTGTTTATCCTACAGATGTTCAGAAATACTGGTGAGTAGGCCTTTTTCCATTCAGGCTGCTGTAACAAAATACCATAGACTGGGTGACTTATAAAGAATGAAAATTTATTTCTCACAGTTCTGGAGTCTTGGGAAGTCCAAGATCAAGGTGCCAGAAGATACAGTGTCCAGTGAGGACCCATTTCCTGGCTTCTCCCTGGGTGCTAACATGATGGAAGGGACAAGCAAGTTCTCTTGGGCTTCATTTATAAGGGCACTAAACCCATTTATGAGAGCTCTGCCCTCACGATTGAATCACCTCCCAAAGGCCCTACTTACTAATACCATCACCTTGGAGGTTAGGATTTCAACATATAAATTCGGGGGGGACATCAAAAGAGATCAGGTTAACAAAATAAAAGTGGTCTTCTTAGGTATTTGTATACACTGTTTGCTCAGTCATGTTTTAATAGGCCCTACTTACTAATACCATCACCTTGGAGGTTAGGATTTCAACATATAAATTCGGGGGGGGACATCAAAAGAGATCAGGCTAACAAAATAAAAGTGGTCTTCTTAGGTATTTGTATACACTGTTTGCTCAGCCATGTTTTAATAAAAAAAAACTCTTTAGCATATGTTCATTTCTGTCTAAAATTATCTTGACTTTATGTGATCCTGATCTAATAGAAATAGTGACTATTTCAAAGTAATCAGTAGATAATGTTGATTTTGGATGTTTAACTCAACAGGGATTCTAGTCAATTATTGCTTTATATTACATTACATTATTATATTATAAGTTGTTTTTCTTTAGAATTATAAGGAAATAATAATTGTGCCAGTCATCTAAAGATGTTTGTTATCAAAATTGAGCATTATTTAGACATACGTTTTCAAGTTAAATTAAGATCAATTGTAATAATGACTTAAGATCCCTGAACTTTAATTTGATTTTGAGAATTGTAAATTTTATAGGGCATATTCTAGATGTTCAATTAACTTCTTAGAAAATGATGTGTGAATCAATTAAGGAGTACTATTAACGTTATTTTTTTCACATATAAGTTGTATGCTAAAATATTACATTTTGATTTTCAATATTATTTTTATAATGTAGGTATTAGATTAAAATGTTAGCTGAAAAATTATGTCCAACATGAAAAATAGTAATGCAAACATAATTCAGTATATTTAATTTTATGTTATTCATATTCTTAGAGGTCAGAATCCACAGAAGGTAAAGTTAATTTTATGTTGGTCTAAAATAGTCCCTAAAATATTTCTAATCCTCATTAACTTTAACTTTTTTTCTGCTAATTTTGAGCAACATTTACTACAACAAAATTCTACTAAGGAGAAAGAAGACGTTAAATGTTTTAATATTTATTCTAACCCGATTTATATGATCTCTCTCTCTCTCTCTCTCTCTCTCTCTCTCTTTGTTTTACTCAGAAACACACAGAAATTCTTCCTACCTTAATTTTTGTTCTGGAGAGAATTACTCCTTATTAATTCTTTTAGCAAAAAAAATAAAATACATTAATCTTTGTATTTATAGGCTTTTTTTTTTGTTTTTTGCTAATTGCTTTGTTGGCACTAGAGTTAAAGAAGCTAATGCCAAATTCTTTATTTTAAAGCAGCTTGTGCAGATTTCCATTTTTCCTATTTGAATTTAAGCTTTGTACTAAGAGGAATATTCTATTAAAAATCAAAATTGATTAATATTAGCTGCTTCTAATACAATTGTGAATTTGAGATCAGCCCTCTCTCCTGTTACCCCCACCCCGAGCTGATTCACACAGCTGACTGTGGAATACATTTACCAGGCTCCCATACACAGGCCTGGCATTCTGTCGTAATCATTCTTTTCATAGCACAATTTGTGGGTCTCTGTGAAATGCAGCTATTGGTAGTTCTGCCTGTACTCAAATGAAGTGATATTGAATTTCTATTATGCATGTGCCTTGGAAACCTCACAGCTCTCCATAAAGATTTTATTCACACAGCAGATTTGTTGTGACTTAGATACTTTCAGACAATTTTAGATTTGAATGGACATGGCAGGATCTGACAGTATAAAAGAAATATCAGGAGAAAGAAACATGTAGAACCAAATGATATATTAAGCAACTTACAGAACAAAGCAAAGAGAATGCCTGTGATTGTAGTAAACAAAACCAGAAAGTAGTCTTTGAAGGACCTCTCAAGGGGGCTAATCTTTTCATATTGCATATATGAGTTGGTGATGAAACTTGTCAATTCCTTTCACCCTACAAATTAAGTTTTGATAAAGCCCCGTTTCTTACATAACCTTCATATTTTTGAAATAAATTGTTCACAATAAACACATTCTAGTTTTCATATATTTTCCCAAAGGTCTAGGTCACAAATACAAAATGGAAAACAAACCCAATTGGAAACAAACATTCCTTCCTCAAGTAAAATTTAGAAAATTTAATTGAAAAAAGATGAAGAGTATTTTTTTTAGTAGAAATCTAAGATATGGAATTCAAATAATGGTGAAATTAATTCATGGCAAAAGGGGGGAGAGAGGAGTTAATACATTCAGGTAAAAATGAATTTAATATGAAGTTTTCTTCACTATTGCAAGTGCATTTTTCATCAGGTATAATTTAAGCACTGCAGAGATAACACTGTACAATGTAGACAATATCCATTCTTTCACAGAGCTTATTTACTAATGGGGGAAACAGTTAATGAAAGAGTAAATAAATTAAAGAAAAAAATTCTAGGTAGTAACAAATGCTATGATGAATATAAAATAGAGTCATGGGACATAATCTGCTTGTGATAGTGGCAGAGTGTGAGAGCCAGCTACTTAATCTTCAGTGGCCAGAGAAGGTGTTGCAAAAAAGATGCTGTGAGCTGAGCCATGAATGACAAGGAGGCAGCCATGCAGGGCCTGTGGCCAGAACACTTTAGATGGACATAACAGCACATGCAAATCCCTTCTACTATGTCCATTAGACGGGATTTCTATAGATCACACATTTATATTACTTTTAAAATATTCCACCTTTGGAAGAAAAGTTGGACAGAAATGAAGGGAGAAACAGGAAAGGAGAAAAAAGGAAAATACCTAGTAGCTGTATTAGGAGAGTCAAAACATGTTTGTCCTGATAGATAAGAAGAACTGGATATACCTAAGGAAAAGTCAAGAAAAATAGCACATTTAATTATGTACTTTTGGAAGCTTTTAGTTCTGAGCCCAAGTCAGTCAGCCATTTTTTTACCATGGTCATTTCTATTTTCACACCTAATGTTAATGTGTTTGATTTCTGTGAGCATCCATTTTATGTGAATTATTTAATATAACCCTGACAACACCTATTAGATCTGCAGAAATCTTCCAGGACCTGCACTCTTAGCATTCTCCTTCATTCCCTCTGCTCCTCTCCAGCCCAGCTTCCCAAAGTCCCCATGATACCTGCCTCTCTCATGGTACAGAGAAGGACTATAGGATGTATTATGTCATACTAAGATGTTAGCGATTTATTTATCATATTTGAAAAGAAAGTAAGAGGAAATGTAATTGTCAGTACAAAGTAACATACGTCTACATAAGTTATTTCAATCAATCCCCAGTGGAGAAGAATTTCTAGGTAAAATATCCTGTTATTGCTCTTTATATCAGATCATTATTCATCCTCCATGTAAGCCTGGATTTAGGTGTAAATTTAGGATGAATTCTTCTGACCCAGAAACTTTCAGATAAGCATCATCAGTCTGGAGAAACACTGGAATGTCTAAGTTTGTATATAAATCAAATGTGATCTACAATATGTATTTGAAGTTTTCCCTGAAGTTGTCTTTACAGTTAAGGAATTATCACCTAACAGTCTACAAGCTCTTTGAGGGCAAGGATAGCACCTATCCCAGTCATGTCTTACATTCCCTACTAACACACGATTTGAGATTGTCAAGAAAAGTTGCACTGGACTCGTTAAATAGGCAAGAAAGACTTTATCCAAGACTATTACATTTGGGGAGAGAGACTGAACTCAACTTGGCTGAAACAAAAGGTGGGAGAGATTTTTAGCACTGGGGTGAGCTAATGAAAAAGTATGTAGGAGAACATTAGGGAGAAAGGTGGTCAGAGTGATTAGATCATCTGTATTGCTAGTTGGCACTTATTGACCTATTACGGTATTAACCTAATACAGTTAGGTTCTGTTTTAGTCATTTGTGTTGATATAACAGAACACCTGAGACTGGGTAATTTATAAGGAACAGAGGTTTATTTGCTTACAATTCTGGGACTGCTGCATCTGGTGTGGGCCTCAGGCTGCTTCTACTCATGGCAGAAAACAGCAGACAGTGGTGGGTACAAGTAGATCACATGGTGAGAGGGAGGGAGGGAAGGGGGGAGAGAGAGAGAGAGAGAGAGGAGGTGCCAGGGTCTTTTTAAACAACCAGCTCTCATGGGAACTAATAAAGTGAGAACTCACTGACTACCCTTATCTCCCAGGGAGAGCATTAATTCTTTTATGAGTGATCCGCCTCCACGACTCAAACAGCTCCCAACACTGCCACATTGGGGATCAGATTTCCACATGAGTTCTGGGAGGACAATACATCCAAATTCCATCAGGTTCCTACCCTCCCATAGAGACTGGGAGATAAGGGTGCTATCTTTCTAGATGATTAAATCTCACAGGTATGGTTTCCAGGGTTTTGAAAAACAAATTCTGTGTCAACAAGGCAGAGAAAGAATTTATAATTGCAAATTTTCTTTTTTTTTTTTTTTTTTTTTTTTTTTTTTTTACC
>NW_007729438.1:19173-24345 GCF_000696425.1 Galeopterus variegatus | reverse complement strand
CAGGGAGAGCATTAATTCTTTTATGAGTGATCCGCCTCCACGACTCAAACAGCTCCCAACACTGCCACATTGGGGATCAGATTTCCACATGAGTTCTGGGAGGACAATACATCCAAATTCCATCAGGTTCCTACCCTCCCATAGAGACTGGGAGATAAGGGTGCTATCTTTCTAGATGATTAAATCTCACAGGTATGGTTTCCAGGGTTTTGAAAAACAAATTCTGTGTCAACAAGGCAGAGAAAGAATTTATAATTGCAAATTTTCTTTTTTTTTTTTTTTTTTGTCTTTTTTTCATGACCGGTAAGGGCATCGCAACCGTTGGTGTGGTGTCGCCCGCACCGCACTCAGCCAGTGAGTGCACCGGCCATTCCTATATAGGATCCGAACCCGCGGCAGGAGCGTCGCTGCGCTCCCAGTGCTGCACTCTCCCGAGTGCGCCACGGGGCGGCCCGCAAGTTTTCTAAAGTAAATGCTCTAAGAAAAGGGAGGCCAGGGACCTATACTGAGAAAGAAACCTGTCTAAAGTTTTGTCTAGCTGAGGGGAACCTTAAGGCCATCTTGATCAGAACATAATACTAGCTTAACAAATATTTGCTGAAGAAATGAATTAATATATCTTCCAAACATTTTAGGAGTCCAGCCAGACTTTGAAAACTTTCAACCACAGCATACCTGAGTAAGTCATTATAAAAGAAATGCCCCTCAGATTATTAAAATATGAATCTACATCTTTCACATAATTTTATTTCTATTTATTATAATACTCAGCATACAGTATATACTGATAGTTATTAATAGCTTAAATACAAACACAATATCAGAAGCTAAAATCTATTGGTTTTCTGTTTAATGCTTACTTATATTTAGACCTCATTTTTTTTCCTTGTCTTACTGGAGGGTGGGTATGGTATTCAATTATGAGATGTTTTAAAATGATTTCAGTTCTCATTTGAAATGAGTTATTTTCAACAAAAGTTCATTGAGAGGAAGAAATTCACTTTATTAAAGTGACCACTCAGGCTAAGTATTTTATTTGCTCTTCTGTACTTGAACTATGCCCAGTTACTTAAATAAATCTGAAATTACCAAATAGAATGCACTCTCCAGGCTCCAGATAGTCAAAAAGGTGGAAATAATTTGTATTTCCTGCCCAAAATTCAAAGAATAAATATTTATTTTGGCATGTTAAGACCCCACCTCACAATCTCATTTTATTGTTTCTTGGAGTAAAACAATGACCTGATGGCAAGACAGAAAAAGCACCTCAAAACCCCCTAAAAACAATTTACAGTAACCTTCCTGCCTATTTATTTACATGGAACAGAGCACCATGTGCCAGGACCTCCTACCCTCCTAGTAGTGCATCTGAGAAGAAATTATGGTAATCTCAAAATCCTATTGATGCTCAAAGACATTTCATCAACTGAGAAAAAAATTAAGAATAAAATGCAGAAGACTTCTTTTTTCTCTCTCTCTCTTTAGAGGAACTCAGGTTTATGTGAATAGGCCTCATGTGGGGAATCTTTTGAAGCTAGAGACTTCAAAGCAGATCACAGACTTCCAGTAGGTTAATCACTTAATGCAAGACTGGGTAGATGGAATTACCACCATTCAGTCAAGCTAAACTTATCCTTTTTTTGAGAAAGTAAGCAAATGACCATCTTTTAGTTCTCAACAGTACCCCAGTTGAACATGTGTTTGCGAGGCTGCTCTGCTTACAAGCTGTTTCAGGTAAATCAAAATGGAAAGAAGTTCCAAATGACTATTAGTGGCATTTGATACACCATTTTATTTAGGAGCATCATTTTTTTGTTTACGGCAAATTCTGGGTTTTGAGCATTAAAACACAGCTATCTAACATATAACAGATTACAAAAAAGAGCAGCAAGATTACATAAAATTACATTAGAAAGAAAGCTGGACTTTCTGACTATAAGAACAATTTTATTATTTTTTATTTTTTATTTATTTATTTTATTTAAACATAGTTGGTTGTGCATATGTGAGGAGTACAGCATTGAACATCAGTACCAGTGTGCAATATGTGATGTTCAAATCAAGATAATTAGTATATTCCTCATTGTACAATATAATCAATTTTCATGGCCCTTTACCAATTTCTCCCTTCCCCCCCTCCTCCCCCTTTCCCATCCTCTGCAACTTCAGTTCTGTCCTCTTAAAAAGTTCAACATATTGGGCTGGCCTGGTGGCACACTGGAGAGTGTGCTGCTTGGGAGCGCAGCAGCGCTCCCGCCGAGGGTTCGGATCCCATGTGGAGACTGGTTCCCGCTCACTGGCTGAGAGCAGTGCGGGCGCAACACCGAGGGTTGCGATTCCGTTGCGATCCCGTTGCGATCCCGTTGCCAGTCCCCAGTACGGGCGCGACACCGAGGGTTGCAATCCCGTTACCGGTCAGTAAAAAAGACAAAAAAAGGAAAAAAAAAAAAAAGTTTGACGTATTATTGTGAGGTATCTTTTTTCTATTTTTTATTTGTTTTTGTTTTGTTTTGTTTTCATTAGCTCCAACATACAAGTGAGGATATGCAGTATTTTTCTTTCTGTGCCTGGCTTATTTCACTTAACATAATTTTCTCTAAGTTCATCCACATTGCTGCAAATAGCAGTATTTCATTATTTTTCTTAAGGCAGAGTAGAATTCCATTGTATAGATATACCATATTTTCCTTATTCCGTCATCCGATGTTCCAACTCTTGGCTATTGTAAATAGAGCTGCAATAAACATGGAAGTACAAGTGTCCCT
This sequence comes from Galeopterus variegatus, assembly GCF_000696425.1. NCBI lineage: Eukaryota > Metazoa > Chordata > Mammalia > Dermoptera > Cynocephalidae > Galeopterus > Galeopterus variegatus. The sequence goes on along the minus strand of NW_007729438.1, from coordinate 21,580 downwards.
TCAATGTGATGATTTCCATTCCTTTGGGTACATACCCACCAGTGGGATTGCTGGGTCATTCAAAGGAGTTTTATATACTGACTAAAATTTTGGAGAATCTACAGTGCCTAGAAACTGGTAAGAAATGTAAGGATGGGAATTACTTCCACCAAACTCAAATTCAGTAGTCATCAGTGTCTTAAAAAATGACATTGTGTGATCAGAAATGAACACGTAGAAAATCAATCAAAAATCATATCAAAATAAGGCCAAATGTTCCAGCTTCATAGTTTGGTGAAATAATAAGACCTCATTAGAAAAACCTCAGAGAAGGTCTTGAATGGAGACCAGGGGTAAACTGTGGGTGGACACCATCATTTCAATTTACAATGAAACTTAGGTGATACTTTTGGTCCCTCAGATGAGATCTGGAAGGACAAAATTGAGTTTAATCATAGTTCATAAAGACCTTTTGATAATGACCAAGTAAGGGGGAAAAACACAGAGCATATTTTAAATATAGTACTGCTAGAACTGTAATGGAAATGGAATTGTAATGAAAATGGTAGTTGTGCCACAATGTAATATACAATCAAAAAGTATATGGATATTATCATTTTTATATTAAATTACAAATGTTTATAGTTTATTGTATATAACTGTATTATATATAGAATGTAAATCAAAAATTAAAGTGGAAATAGAGTAGAGGTCCTTTGCCTGGTACTCACTCCATAATGTTTTATTAGTTAGGTAAAAGCTAATCTGTAGTAACACAGATCTCCCCCCAAAAGTTAAGTGGCTTGAATAAGATAATAGTTTCTTTATCTCTTACATGATAGTCCAGAAGCGAGTAGTCCTGGCTAGCAGGATGGCTCTTCTCCACGAGGTCATTCAGGAACCCAGATTCCTTCCATCTTGTTGCCTCACTATATCCCAAGTGTTGTCTTTACTAGCACACTCAGTGATGAGTCCCACCACATCTGTGTTCCAGCCCGTGAGCAGGGAAGAGAGGCAATCGAGCAGATTCTGCCTTGTCTTTTAAGAAAATGACTCAAATGTCCATCAACAGACAACTGGCTAAGGAAAATGTGGTGTACGTATACAACAGAATACTACTCAGCTATACAAAAGAACGGAATTCTGCCATTTGCAGGAACATGGATAAGCTTAAAGAAAACTATGTTAAGTAAAATAAGCCAGGCACAGAAAGAGAAATACTGCATGTCCTCACTCATAAGTGGGAGCTAAGAAACAAAGAAAGACCATAGTAAAATGTTGAACTTTCACAAGGAGAGAGCAGACCTATAGTCATTAGATGTGGGAAAGGGGGAGGGGAGGAGGCTTGGGGAGTACTCGGGTAAAGGACACAAAAATTAATTATGATTTGTAGTGATGAACATGCTAATGATATTGATTTGATCATCGCATATTGTACACAAATACTGATAGTCAACTCTTTACCCCATAAATATGTATAAATAAAAATAATAATTAAAAAAAAGAAAATTACCCAGAAGTGACACACATCACCTCTGCTTATGCCCCATTAACCCAAACTCAATGTCAGGGCCACACCTAGTCTATTAGTTTGCTAGGGCCGGCATAACAAAGTACTGCAGACTGGAAACTTCAATAACATAAATTTATTTTCTCACAGTTCCGGGGACTAGAAGTCTGAGATCAGGGTTGGTAAGACTGATTTCTTCTGAGGCCTGTCTCTTTGGCTTATAGATAGCCATCTTCTCCCTGTGTCTTCACACGTTTTTTCTCCTTTGTGTGTCTGCGTCTTAATCTCCTCTTCTCATAAGGACACCAGTCAGATTGGATAAGGACCCATGCTAATGACCTCATTTAATCTTAATTACCTCTTTAAAGACCCTGCCTCCAAACAAGGTCACGTTCTGTGATACTGAGGGTTCGGGTTTCAACATGGGAATTTTGTGGGGACACAATTCAGCCCAGAACACCTAGCCTCAAAGGAGGCTGAGAAATGCAGTTTGTAGTTGGATGGCCATTTAACATGGTAAAATTTCAGTTCTATTACTAAAAGAAAGGAAAGGAGAACAAATATTGGGGAACACTTGGCAGTACTGCCACATTATTCTAGAATTAATCAGTACAAGACCAAGTTTATACTAGGTAAAAACTCACTTCCCTCCCCAAAAATGGGAAAAAATATGTAATTGGTAACAAAACTCAAAAGTGGTTGAGCCCTAAAGAAGAAAGGCTTGTTAAAATCAATTTAATTCCAGGAGTAGTGAGGCCATTTCAAGTGTGAATAGTGTAACTTAAAAAGAAATATAACACATGGATTAGTTTCTTAAGCATTAGGAGGCACAGGTTTCTCAGGATGCTGTAGCCAGTCTCCGCTGAGCACCACAAAATGTGATTTTTCTTTTTTTTTTTTTTTTTTTTTTCCTTTTTT
>NW_007729438.1:13260-18938 GCF_000696425.1 Galeopterus variegatus | reverse complement strand
AGTGTTTTTTTTTTTTTTTTTTTTTTTTTTTGTCCTTTTTGAGACCGGCCGCACCGCGCTCAGCCAGTGAGCGCTGTGAACGCACCGGTCATCCCTATGTAGGATCCGAACCCGTGGCGGGAGCACTGCTGCGCTCCCAGCGCCACACTCTCCCGAGTGCGCCACAGGCTCGGCCCAAAACGTGAATGTTAATTGAGCCATCCATAAAGATAATTTTATCAATTCTATCTCCCTGTTTTTAGTTAATGTTTGATCATGTATGCACAAGATGTTCTCAACCAGAAATAAGGAAAATTAAAGAGTTTTACTAAATAAAATTAAAGCCATGCAGTGTGTGTAGATTTCCTGTATGAGCAAGATATAGGGATACATTGTTTATAAAAAAAGTTATTGGGTGTACATAAGAGGATAGAAGAAGGTAAATAAGACTCTTTTCAATTATTAAGCAGAATAGTTTCTGCCTAAACTTTGGTGTTTTATTTTTTTGTTTCTTAATAAATGCTCAAATGCGTTCAATGAATTTTTAAAGATTACCCCACAAGGATAAGTCTGAAGTGTAATTCAGAAACCTGCATATAACCTTCAATTCTTTTTCCCAATTCCCATGGCAATTCTATACCATGAAACTATAAACATGTGAGCACAGTTACAAATTGTTAATTTACAAAATTTATTTGAGTGGATATTTGACAGTTTCTGCTGTGACACATGTTTGGGTACATGCCAGGAGCACCCTTTGCCTTTTACTTTACACATACAGAAAGAAAATGGGAGCATAAGGCACTTTTCCTAAGAAATATTGTGATTAAAAAATAGTTATACAGCAAAAAACAGTTGCAAACACACAGTATCATTCATTGCTAATGAGTTAAAAGGATACCACAGTGCTCATATAAATCACTGTACAGTATCTTGCAGTTTATTTAAATTCATCGTGCCTCATTATAACTGAGCTATGCACCTTTAGGTCTGAGTTGATTAGGAATGCGATAGCTCAGAATAGCTTTTAATTCAGAGAAACATGGCCTGACCTTTACCATAATCCTGTGTGAAACACACTATAGTTTAGACATTAATAATGATGCTACCTCTTTTTCATACTGGTGAGATGCTACTTAAAATTTGGTATTATTAGTTAACAGGCCCAGGCCAATACATCAAAACCAAATTACCCTTCTGTGTATAACTACAGTACTTAATTCTGAGTTCTTCATCTCTCATAACTATTACTTCCTCTTTAAAAATGCTAAAAACCAAAATGTAATAGTGTCATGTCATAGCAATAAGTCACAGACACAAACTAAAGCATTCCTTACTCCCCGTGGACTGCCACTGTATGCTGTTAAGGATTTTTGCTTCATGATATACGTTTTAACAGCTAAGGCATTGCTTGTCTTTGACCTTTGTCTCTCAATTTAAGAATGCCATTTCTTTAAACTACCTTCTGATAAGTCAGCTAGCACAAATAGGAGAACTTCCCTACCATTCTGATTCAGAGGCAGTAGAAAATATGAATTACAGGTTTAAATATTCCGTTTCTTTTTTAAAAAAAATATTTATAGAGTTTATCATTATAAATACAGTAAGTGCAGTAAATACTAACTTAATACATTTGCAGAGCTTAGTTGATCTAATAGTTCACCAAGGCTCATAATGGAAAATAGCATTGCCACCCGCTATCCCCCATTTCCACCCTTGCTTCCCACGCCCCAGGGGAAGCTCACTTTGCCTCTCTCACATGTTTCCTCTGGTATTTAACTCCTATTCCTAAATAACATGTTTGTATCACTAGGTCTCAACTTTTCAGTTTTAGATATTATATATTTTTGACTTTCTATAATAAAAAAATAAGATATAAACCCTTTGGAACATCATCCCTTCAAAACCTAAGATTTCTCTTTATTATAAATCCTGGGGATTTCCTCCTATGTTCAGTCTTCTCCCACAGAGTCCCTTTCTTCACGTTAGCATTTCCTTTGTTTCTGAAAAACAAAAATACAACACAATGGATTAAACAAAACAGGAGTCTATTTATCATGAGCAAAAGAACGGTCCAGGGGTAGAATGGAAACTCCATGTTGTCAGAAATCTAGGCCCCCAAATCTCACTGCTTTACCAGGCTTGCTTTTCATTTCCTGGGACACCAGGTTACAATAAGACACAGCTGCCAGAGCTGCAGCCATTGTGTGCACACTCTAGAAAAGAAAAGGGAAGAGCATGTCCTGGAAGAAGCACTCACTACCTAGCCCATGAGTAGAACCTAATCAAATGGGCATATCTGCCTGCAAGGAGACAGAAAATTTGTCTATTTCAGCTGCTCTGTCACTAAGAAAGAAAAGGCAATATTGTGGGATACTCTGCCATACTCTATCATCTCTCTAGATTATTTTATTGCAGCATATATTGAAGGAGCTTTCTGAGAAAGGGTAACCTAGGGAGATATTTTTTGAGTTATTGTCTTTCCTAAAATGTTCATACTCTCAGACTTGATTGAAACATTGGCTATGATTTAAAACCAAATTGTAAATATTTTTTATAGAATTTTGAAGGTGTGTCTCTGTCGATATGGAGAAGTCCAAGTCTGCCTATGATTTTTTAAGACAGTCTCTTTACTCCAGTGGCTATGATTTAAAACCAAATTGTAAATATTTTTTATAGAATTTTGAAGGTGTGTCTCTGTCAATATGGAGAAGTCCAAGTCTGCCTATGATTTTTTAAGACAGTCTCTTTACTCCAGTATTCTAAAATGTCACAGTAGCATGCATTACATGGGTTTGTCAATTCATACATTCTACTCAGCTCTAGGGAGGGGCTTTCAATCTAAAGATTAAAGTACCTCCATTCTGGGAAATGTTTTTGCCTTATTTCTTTGAAATTTTTCTCATGTCGTTTTTCTCTTTTCTCTCCGTTTGGAAGTTGGGCCATAGTATCAATCAAAATGAGCTATGTTACATCACAGTTAAAAAAAAAATCAGTTGTTTGATACAGAAAATGCTGTTTTCTCACTGACACTGTAATAGGGACCAGCTGAGGGCTGGGCCCCACATCATCCTTAGCCAGGAAGCAAGAGTAAACGAGTCTCCACCGTCTGCAGCATCTCAGGACTGCAGCACGGGAAGGCAACAGGGCAACTCATATGCCTGCTGTTAAAACTTTGATCCTGAAATAAGTTGCATCACTTCTACTCACATTTTATCAGCCTCGGAAAATCACACGCCCACAAGTTATTATTTTTAATGAAATTCCATTTTTAATCTCTTTTAATGGTTTAATGGTGAATGTTCTTTTTGTCTTTTTTACAAAATCTTTGACTATCCAAGTTATAAAGATATTCTAATTTTTTTCCCAAAATTCTTATTCTATCACTCACACTCAGGTGCATGATCTATCTCAATTTAATGTTAGTGTATAGTGTGTTCTAGGGATCAAGATATTTTTCCATATAACTGACTGAAAAGCATCACCTACTAGAATCATTCTTGACAAACATACTTGCAGTGATGCCCTTTTTAAAAATCAGATGATCATATATTCTCCAGTTTTCTGTCTCTTGGGCCTTCATTTTCTTTCCTAGATAATTTCTTCAACTTTTTATTCTAACCCTTATTATTTTCACTTTTTAGTCATAATTTCTGCTACCATATTTTAATTTTCAATAGCTCCTTTTTCTTCTGTGATTATTTCTTTTCTATTGTATACTGTTTTCTAGTTAAGGATACATTATCTTCGCTTATCTATGGAATTTATATTTGTGGGTATTATTGTATTTTCTTCCACCTACTGAATTGGGTCAGAGTCCTCTGAGTTCCTTTTTTAATCTCCATCTTCCATATAAGAGATTTTCTTAAATATCTGGTACTTATCAGCTACCCCATTCAGTGTCTGTAAAGCTGACTAGAATCTCACTCTAGGTGGGAAAGGCTTGTCAACTGAAGGGTGTCAGTGTGTAGAATTACTAAACAGAGACCAATGTCTTAATAGCTCTTCCCTTCATTCTGCCCATTTCCCCAAAGAAATGTTCCCATCTTCACCCTGAAAGATATAAACCCATAATCCCACGACTTGAGTATAGCCCCATGTTCAAAGATGCATAGTGTTCCTAAACCCAGGGTCCTTCTGGTTTGTCCTCCCAGGAAAATAAACATTCAGACCTCTGCTGGAGTTGAGGAGGGAGTATTCTGCCGGTAGTTTGGGGAGCAGGAGTGGGAGGGAAGGATAAAACGAGTGGTCTCATTGCTTTGTATTACCAACGCTCAACGTTCTTACTGTTTTTACTCAACCAACACTCTATTCCCATATTTCACTATACTGTGGGATAAATCAGATTATTTATTGATCAATCCTCTCCACAAAATGTAAACTAAAATTCAGATATTTCTAGACTGCTTAGTCAACCAACACTCTATTCCCATATTTCACTATACTGTGGGATAAATCAGATTATTTATTGATCGATCCTCTCCACAAAATGTAAACTAAAATTCAGATATTTCTAGACTGCTTAGTGAGTTGTCATTTGTCCATTTATTAATATTTTTAAATATTGTGTTGATCTCCATTATCTGCTGTTTTCTGTCCTCCTTGTTCCCACCTATTTTCTTTTACTTTATGGGTTTACGATGTTTTTTATTCTTGCCATCATTTTAATGTTTGGGTAGAAAACCATGTTTTCTACATTCTTTGTCTGATTTAGACTCATTGTTGCCTCTATTTGGCACAAGATAAATGACATTCTGGAAGCAAAACAAAACAACAAATGAGCTGTCTCTCTTAAATTGAAAGTGGACAGTAATTAATCTTCTTCCCTAAAGTTCAACAAACTTTATCTATTTTTTTCCTTTTCACATTTAGAAAGCATTTCATATAGGATTTGAAAACACCAACTCCCAAATTCACTAAGTTAAAAGTTTATGACTTTATTTTCCTAAATAAAAGTTTGTAAAATATTAAACAGATTATATTGAAAAAACAGCATTTTTCTAAGCTGCAAAGAAATATCTATTTTCTAAGTCTTTTTGAATTTGGAGGGTGCTTCCTAAAATTTCTCTTTAAAAAATTGATGATGTGTTGTTTATTGCCATTTGAATTAAATAAGCCAGTCTATCTGCTAGGCAATTTAGGCTTTCATCTCTACTCCATGTTTTATCCCTTCTGAGAATGTGCCAATGAATGAAAATTTGCCTCTACAAATAGAAAAGAAAATTTCTTAAGACGGATGTCAGGGATTAAGATGGCGATGGGTCTGGAGCAGCTGTGCCAGGAGACAGCGCGATCCTGAGAGCTGTGCGCTGTGATACCAGAGTATTAATTGCATTTCCAAGAGCAACAAAAGGCGAATAATTCTTTCAACAATGATCCTACATTGACAAACAAGCGGCAGCAGGTTCGAGGTTTTGGGGCTGACACAGAAGAGGACTCCTGAGAGCACCCAACCCGGGCTGCGGGAACGAACGGGCAGCCCAGACAACAAAGGCCAAGAAAGCCAGCAAAAAACTGCGCAGAAACGGAGTGAAGTGCGCCAGACTGGCCCAAGTCTGCGAGCTCTGTGAGTCACCCCCAGCCCAGCCCCACTTGCGGGGTGAAGCCCGACTGCTCCCCGCCCACATGACTCCTGCCTACCACACCAGGCTAGGCGCCCAAAACAGAGCAGCTTCCATTTTCACAGGTGGGGGTGGAGA
>NW_007729438.1:12832-13202 GCF_000696425.1 Galeopterus variegatus | reverse complement strand
CTGTGAGTCACCCCCAGCCCAGCCCCACTTGCGGGGTGAAGCCCGACTGCTCCCCGCCCACATGACTCCTGCCTACCACACCAGGCTAGGCGCCCAAAACAGAGCAGCTTCCATTTTCACAGGTGGGGGCGGAGAAGACCGGCTTAGGGAGGGCAGGCCAGCCATCTCTGCTTGGCGTGGCTCCTCACTGAGACATGCTATTTGCTTACCTCAACGCGGGGCACCCCGGGGCCTGTGGACCAGCCTACAATACCACTCTCCCCATGGATCTCAGATGGGGCTGGTAGTGTGGGGAGCCCCCGGCCAGCCTCGGGGGGGCAGGGAAGAGGAGCCCACCCAGATCGTCTTTCCGCCACACCCTGGGTGTCGG
>NW_007729438.1:7514-9969 GCF_000696425.1 Galeopterus variegatus | reverse complement strand
ACTTATTGGAGGGAGCTAAAGCTCTTACAACAAGAAAATGGAGGGGACACATCTGGGTGGGAGGGGGGAGAGGGAGGAGGGAGGGACGTTTTGGTGATGGGACACAATAACTAACTACATTGTATATTGACAAAATAAAAATTAAAAAAAAAAGAAAGACGGATGTCAAATAATAGCTGAATTCTTCAACTAACACCATCAAATGTTTGAGATCCATTTTTTTATTAAACTACAAATATTAAGCAATCAAAATAACATGAAAGTAGTAGAAATACTACGTATTATTTAAGCCCTGGTTTTTTGTTTGTTTGTTTGTTTGTTTTTCCTTTTTTTCTTTTTTCGTGACCGGCAACGGATCGCATCCCTCAGTGTCGCGCCCGTACCGGACCGGGACCGGCCACGGGATCACAACCCTCGGTGTTGTTCCCGCCCCTCGCTCAGCCAGTGAGCGGCTGGTCTGCATGTGGGATCCGAACCCTTGGCGGGAGCGCAGCCACGCTCCCAAGCGGCACACTGTAGCAGTGCACCACCGGGCCGGCCCTAAGCCCGGGTTTTTAAATAGGGTAAGAGAGAAGCTGGTAAAGGAATCCAGCTTTTCTACTTACCAAAAAAAAAAAAAATCTGGCATTTCAGAAATGCACACTATTCATTTCTCTCCTAGTCATTTCATTATGTAATGAGAAACTAGGTCCAAAGAAATAATTTTTCCTTGATTGCACAGCCATTTGAACCATAGTAAAACTAATCCCTTCTAGAATCTTAGCTCAGTGTGTCAGTTTTGTTTTTTCCATTTATGAACTACAGACATTTAATATCTATTTCTTTCCCTCTTTTCCAATCATTTTGACTAGTACTCCCAGAACAATATTAAACTGTATCAATAATTTGTATAGCGATGTCTTGTTTTTGTCTTCAATAGAACTGTTTCTTACATTACTATATTAGACATGATTCTGGATTTGGGGTTGAGATGCACACATTTTACATATTAAGATACTATTAATTTACTATTATTTTATTAAGAATCTTTTTAATCAGCAATTGATGCTGAATGTTCAGATCTATGGAGAATGATAATATGATTTTTCTCCTTTCATATGTTAAATTGTTAACAAAATTTCTAATATTAAACCATCTTTGCATTCCTGCTAATAATCCCAGTTGTGTTTTAGTATATTTTGATCAATGCTGCTGGATTCTATTTGCTAATACTTATGTTAACCTAAATAACAGAGAGAGACTCTCTGAAAGAATAATGAATTTAATTGGAATAGAAGATTGCAATTGGAATACACATGCCATGGTAAACTATTGATGGAGGTAGGTAAAGGAAAACAAAGGTTCTTAAAGGCAGAAGAGAAAACTGCATGTAATTTGTTTTGAAATAAAAAACATTCATTACAGATGTTTATCACAGGAGTTGAGGTCCATTCATTAATGGAGACAGTGTCAGGCAAATGTCTTTGTACGTCTGGCTAGCTGTCCTTGTGACTCTACATGTTTCCATGTACCAAGCCACAGTTTGAAACATCCTTGGCAAAAGCTTTTATCACAAACATGTGTGTGTAAGTGAGCCTTTGCAATGGTTCTGTATTGTAGGCACGCATATGTGAAGGCCCTCCCTCTCATCCTCATCTTTATTTATTTTGTGTCAGAGTTTCACACACGACTTCATTTTGATTCTAACAACTTTCACACTTTATTAAGAATTTTTTAATTAACATTTATTAGTATATTGTATTCCTTTTCGTGGTATTTTTTTCCAGCTTTTCTGATCAATGTTTTGCTGGCTTTATTAAAGAAGCTTGAAGTCCCATTTACTTAAGGCAGTTTGGGAGATTTTAAAAAGCAAAGGAACTATATGGTGCTTTAAGTTTTGGTAGAATTAATCTGTACAAATATCTTGGTGTGATGATTTTAGAGGGGCTATGGGAATAGCTCTTTGACAGTGTCATCTTTGATCTTGTATGATTCACCTCTTTGGGTTTTAAGTCTCTTTTGGTATAAATTTTGAAAATTTTTATTTTCCCAGAAAATCATTCAGGTATAGAAATACACCCCGATATCAAAATACAGAGTGGAGCAAAATACAGTATCCCTCAGCATCTCTAATGGACTGGTTCCAGGAGCTCCCATGAATACCAAAATCCAAGGATGCTCAAGTTCCTGATATAAAATGGCATAGTATTTGCATGTAACTTATGTACACCCTCTTGTATGTTTTAAATCATCTCTACATTACTTATAATACCTAATAAAATGCAAGTGCTATTGTAAAGCTACTTGACTACGCCAGTTGTAGTGCTATGGCTAATGTCGGAATCCTGCCAATGCCACCAATTGTGAAGCTCTCTACCTGCCCCTTATCCTGCCGACTGAGGCAACTGTTGACCCAGCTCACAGACCCCTCACGCCCATTTTCCAGACTGGGTCATAAACCCTTCACATGCCAGGC
>NW_007729438.1:4236-6652 GCF_000696425.1 Galeopterus variegatus | reverse complement strand
TGTTTAATCCTTTCTGGATTATACTGCTTACCTACCTCCAATATTTTTTTCTGGAAAATACTTATTAAGTGGATTCTCCCTCATAAGAGACATTCACATTGTCTCCTGATAAGATTTCTGGTACTTCTGCAGTTTTCTGGAGTTTTGCTGCTTGATCTAGTCCCTGAGTACAGATACCAGCACCTGCTAAAATACTGCTGGTCCTGTTTATTGCTGAGGTTCCATGCTGTTACCCTCTCCTGAAGTCTGCTGATTAATGTTGGGGAGTTCTGCCTTGTCAGCATAACAAACGTGTGTGCTTTGGAGTTGGAGGAGGGGCTGTATTCTCAATGTTCCTCCATCTTGCTAGCTTTATTCTATTTCATTTATTTCTAGTGCTCTTAGGTCCTCTGAGTCATCCATGTCAAATACTCAGCCTAATCCCTGTACCCATAGCTTTTACAATGTAGTTTACCTTTCTCTTTCAAAACCCTACAGATCCTATGAAGATTCTGTAATAAGCCTATGTCACTCAAAACCTCATTGCTTCCATATAACTCCCCCAATTTTTTGAAGACTTCAGTATTTGGTAAACTATACAGATCCTGGCTATGTCAGAAACCCTGATCAGTGAAGTGTCACTCCCTCCATTGTAATAAATATTTTATATTATTGCATTGATTCTAAGTCTTTCTCATTCTGCATTGTATATTTTGCCTTATCAAAGACATATTTCCAAAAGTATCATTATTATTCATATTTATAGATGTACATGGTCTCCATTCATTTTTACTATTTTACAGAATTTCATCATACAAATATACAATATTGTATGTGCTTCTTTCCCTGATAATGTATGTATAGACTGTGGAAAATAAATCACTTTTAAACTCTTCAGATCTCATGGAAAATCATGGAAAAATAAGATGTTTTCCATGATTATATATATATATATATAAGTTGCATCATATTTTGTCTCCTTTGTCTATTTCCCTTTCTTTGAGTAATATGATGCTCATATTGTCTTAAGTCTTTATGCATTTAAAATATAGGAATTTTTCCTTAATCTGCATCCATGGTCACCAAACATCAATGCTATAGTTTTGATTCACATGTATTTGCCTTCAATAAGAAAATTGACTTTGGGGCTTATGAAAATGGTCAGTACATTTTTCTCACTAGAAATTAAGGGACATTCTAGAGACTTCTATTTCTGATAAAGACAGTGTAACAGGTACTAGATTTACCCCACCCCCCACCCCAGGTGAAACAACTAAATTATAGACAAAATGTATGAAGCAATAGCACTTAAGACATTGGAATTCAGGTTTAAAAGGACAGCAAATCCTAAAAGATGTGGATGGAAAGGAGATGAGCCCTAGTTTATTCCCTGGAGAAAGTTTTCAGACTGCAGCTTTAAGCAGCTAAATAAATATGTAATTGGAATCCCTGAAAAGATGTGTGGGGATTTGGAGAGGAAAAAGATATATGAAGTAATAATGTCACAGTTTTTTTTNCACACACACACACACACACACAATTTGTTTACTGACCCACCCCCAACCTGACCTAAGGTGAGAGGGCCTGATTAAATTATTCTATTTTCCCAACAGCTATGTAAGTAGTTGTTACACTGTATTGTTTAGGGAATAATGACAAGGAAAACAAGTCTGTACATGTTCAGTATACACACACCTATTTTGAAGATTTTTGTTCTGAGATTGGTTGAATCCATGGATGCAAACACCACAGATACAAAGGGCCAACCGTAGTTTCTTATGATTCTGTTAATTTTCTTTTTATCTTGGATTTTTTTATTATAATTACTTATTTTGTCTTGTGATGTTTCCTTTATCATATATTAAGTCACGTGTGTACTTATTTAATTAAAAAATATTTAATCTACTCTTAACCTTAAAATTACTCTTAAGTAATTGTTTAAGTAGCTAGAGTACAATGATAAATAAAAGAGGAAGGAGGGGAGAAAGAGAGAAAAAGAGACTGTATTTTTCTATTTGTGTATGTGTGTGTTTATGTATGTAACTTGGGCAGGATAAATAATTGTATCTATGTATTTACCGTGTTTTGAATATAGTTTCTAGATGTTCTAAAATGAATTTAAACTTCTTTAAAACCTATTATACTGTTTAGGGAGGGAGTATAGAGGGCACAGGAGGTATGAAGCTAAGACTATTTCTTCTGGTTTTAAAAGAATGTCTCTTTCATTGTCAAATAGTTGTTTCTGAGTAAATGTTTAATCCTTTCTGGATTATACTGCTTACCTACCTCCAATATTTTTTTCTGGAAAATACCTATTAAGTGGATTCTCCCTCATAAGAGACATTCACATTGTCTCCTGATAAGATTTCTGGTACGTCTGCAGTTTTCTGGAGTTTTGCTGCTTGATCTAGTCCCTGAGTACAGATACCAGCACCTG
>NW_007729438.1:1232-2430 GCF_000696425.1 Galeopterus variegatus | reverse complement strand
TTTTTTTTAAATGTGGTAGAAATTATAAAGCACTAGGCTAAAATGTTCAGCTAATCCCAGATATGTTAAAGATGAAGAAAACTACACCAAGACTTATCACAGTCAAACCAGTGATAAAGAGAAAATCTTATAAGAAGCCAGAGCAAAAAGACACACTGCATACAGAGGAACACAGAGAAGGGTGATAACCGGTGCAAGCAAAAAGACAGTGTGGAAGCATTTTTAAGTACAGGGCGGGGTAAGGGGAATGATTTGGCCTATAGTTTTTTTAACCAGTCAAAATATCGTCCAAATATGAAGATGAAATAATGACATTTTCATACACATAAAAACTGAAAGAGTTCTTCATCACCAGATCTTCACGGTGAAAAACATTAAAGCAGGCCCTTTAAACTGAAGGAAAATAATACCAGATTGAAACCTAGATCAACACAAAAAAATTAATGTCACCAGAAATCGTAACGATGTGGATAAATATAAAAGCTTTTCTTTTTATTATTTAAATCTCTTTCAAATATAATTGACTGTTTCAATCAAAAGTAAGAACAACGTATTGGGGAAATATAAAATGCATAACAACAATAGCACAACGGCCAGGAAAAGAAAAATGAATGTATATTGTTTTAAGATTTTTTTCCTTAGAATGTGATAAGTTAAAGATGAATACTATAAATATTAAAACAAACACTAAAATACACAACAGTTTTAGTACTGTTCTAAAGTGTTTGTTGAGTTATTTGAGTGATTGTTTTAGTATAAGCAATAAGTAAAATATTGGTTTACCAAAATGAGCCAAAAGAACATAAAATAAATCAGAAAAAATACTCAATGCAAAATAATACAGAAACAAAAGAAGAAAAAACAAAGAACAGATGGAACAAATAGAAAAGAAATAATACAATAGTAGATTAAAACCCAACCATATCACTAATCATATTAAATATAAATAACATTAAAAGCTCATTTAAAGGCAGACATATAAGGCAGACAATATCAGATGGGATAAAAAGGCAAGACTTAACTATATGAAACCTACAAGAAATGCACTTCAAGGTGATCCACTTCTGGGATGGTAGCATGAGTACTGCGGATTGATCCTGAACTAAACAAGCAAAGTTGGCAAAAAACTATTTTTTAAAAAAATTCTTTTAATTCTCAGGAAATTGTCCTAAGGTCATCCAGCATATAAAAAAAGGTA
>NW_007729438.1:0-485 GCF_000696425.1 Galeopterus variegatus | reverse complement strand
CACCAATGAGTGAGAACATGTGGAATTTCTTTTTCTCTGCCTGACTCATTTCACTCAATAACAAGAGCTCTTCTGAGGTCAGAATAAACCTCAGAGACTGGCATCAAAATCTACCTTTGCCAGAATGTAATGAGATCAACCTGCCAAGTAATTTATGCCCCGGTTCATTACTAGCAACAATGGAATAACCAGCTTGTAATTCATGAAAACTAAGGGATGAATATAATACCATATGAGTCAGACAGTTTAACAGAGAGGTCAAGGAAAGAGTCAGTAGGAGAGAGCCCTATTAAAGCCACTCTCTTAGGCTTTGCATACCCCTAAGCCTGCACCTCTTAAAGGGTAACACCAAAAGCTTCATCCTTTAGGGGAAATCAACTTCACTGAAATGTTCTACTGAAGTCATAAAACAAACAAACAAGAAAATAACTATTAAAACCAGCCCCAGAGAGGAGGAAAGAAGACTCAGTATCTAGAGCTGCTAC
>NW_007729437.1:312241-312620 GCF_000696425.1 Galeopterus variegatus | reverse complement strand
AAGAATCTTATTTCTTTTAAACTACCCTCACAAATTAGAACACTATTATTATTAGATTTATCTTTACCTTTTTCTCTCCCCCAACTCCATTCCTTTTTATATTTATGAGTGATTTTGCTTGTTAATTATGTTGCCCAAATTTTATCTTTATATATAGATGTATGTATTTGTATCTCAGGTCTTTCTCCAGTTATTTTTCTTCTTCCTCAGGTGCATTCATTAGTGTAGTGATGCTCAAAGTGAGGTTAAAGACCCCCTTCTCCTTGCCCTTTGAGGGATTCTGCAAGGTCAAATCTGTTTTCATAATACTAAGAAGTTATTTGCTTTTCTCATTCACCTGTGATTTCTTTTTTTTTCCTTTTTGTCTTTTTTACTGACC
>NW_007729437.1:300833-310430 GCF_000696425.1 Galeopterus variegatus | reverse complement strand
ACATGGGATCCGAACCCTCGGCGGGAGCGGTGCACTCTCCAGTGCGCCACTGGGCCGGCCCATTCACCTGTGATTTCTACTTCTCATTGCAACTAACTATTAGCAAATGACCATCTGTTGAGTTCTTGTGCAATATGAAAGAAGAAAATTCACTATTACCAGAAAAGGCTATTAAAATACTCCTCACTTTTCTAGCAGTAGAACTATGGAAGACTGGAATTCCTTCATATGCTTCTACCAAAACAACATATTACAACAGATTGAATGAAAGCAGATGTGATAATGGTGTCCTCTGTTGAGCTAGACACTAGATTTTTAAAAATCCACTCTTCTTACAAATTTTTTGAGAAATAGTTATTTTTCATAAAAATATGTCATCATCTATGTTAAAATGTAATCATTTATTATTATTATCTTTAGAAGAATTAATAACCAAAGTAGTTTTTAATTTCTGAAAATTGATTTCTAATATTACAAATGTTGACAGATATAACCCAATAAAAAAGCTCTTCAGAGTCCTCAGTGACTTTTAAGGGCGGAGAGGGGTCCACAGACCAAAAATTTGAGAAACCAGTGATCTAAAAGTTCCTTTAGTGAATTCTAGTGGTTCTAAAGATCTAAATTTTTGTTCATCTGAAAATTTTTATATACCACTTGTTCTTGAAAAATCATTTTTGTTGAGTATAATGTTCTTGGTTAACATGCATATTCTTCAGGCTTCCATTTCACTCTTAAAGAAGCCTACCACATTTGTAAATGATCACTTTTCTTTCTAGCTAATGTTTGCAAAACAAAAAAAATTTTTTTTGTTCTGCCTTCTGTATATGTGAATTCAGTCTTTCTTCCATTTCAGAAAATATTCCCCATTATCACTTTAATAGGGTTTTTCTGCGTTATTTTTATTTTTTAATTCTGGGACTCTGATTAAAGAGTTAGTTCCTCTCATTCTAACCCTCGGATCTCTTAACCTCTCCATTGTATGTTCTTTTTCTTATCGCACTCTGCTGCCCTGTGGGTAATTTTTTCACATCTGTCTCTCAATTTAACAGTTTTCTTTTCAGCTGTTTACAATCAATTCTTTAACACATTCATCAAGTTTTACAATTTGATGAATTTTTTATTTCTAAAATTTCCATTTGATTTATTTTCTAATCTGACTAGTCATTTCTTAGTTTCTTGTTGTTTGATCATTTTTGTGATTTCATCTCTTATTATTTTATTCCTTAATTTTTTTTTTTTTTTATGTAGTCTGGATTTGGTAATTTACATACCCAAAGACTGTGGATCTAAATCTTTTTGTTTGTTTGTTTTCTGTTGCTGTTCCAATTGATTTACTTCTGGAGTCTTATTTCCTTCTGTATTAGGTAAACTTTGTGAACTCAATTTTTTTAAATCTTAAACTGCAGTAATATAGAATCTAGAGTCCTTTAAAAAGGCATTGCTTTTTTTTTTTTCCTTTAAAGATTATTGATGATTGCTTCTGTCGGAAGCAAGAGGATTGTCTCACCTGAGACTACTTTGATCTCTTTTTGGGATTTGGGGCAGGAGGCTTAGATGCAATTTCCCCACCTTGCAGATTGTTCAAGATTTAGTATCTCCAAGGTCCTCCTTATTTTCCTTGTTTTTTTGGTGGCTGGCAATTACAAGATCTGAACCCTTGACGTTGGTGTTATAACACCACAGTGTAACCAGCTAAGCTAAATGGCCAGCCCACCTGAAGCCCTTCTGATAAAAACATCTACCCTTAGGGAATTTCCTTTTTTCCCATTTATTCTTGGCTAGCTCTTCACTCGTTCTTAATCTGGTTTCAGTTTATTCCGTATGTGTGTGTCCTCATGTAGGGAGATAGGGAAGCCCTGGAGATTTCCATTATTTCCTACAAGACCAGCAATGCATTGGAAAGTAGGTGTTATTAAGACTGCAGTTGTTTATGGGGAAAGGTCCCTTCAGAATATATCATCAGCTACATTTTAAGAGAAAAAACAAAGGGGCATAGAGATGACAAGCAATTTGTTTGGTGTCACAGAGCTAGTAAGTACAGAAACTACGATTCCAATTGAGGGCTGTTTAACCCCCAAACTCATGCTGTTTCTACTATACCACTTTGATTCGCTTGTCTGATAACTGTTTAACTAACAAGGAGTATGATTTGATGCTGTTTGGCCCAATTATTAGATACAAAATAAAATGGTTAGTAAATTGTCAACCTCAAAAATCCTTCTCTTCTGTATTTTTTGGAGCAGTCAAGTTACCATAAAAATATCTTAAGAAAGATGTGTACATAAGTGAGGTTTGAAGAAAAGTTTTTCCACTTATGCTCTAAATTCGTGACTTTGAACAGCATGTTCCCATCTTATAAATGAATAAAATATGACTTTCAAAAGGAAAAAAGATTGTGAAATGTGTATCAGACCACAAAGGTACTGAATTGTGTGTGTCTGCTCCAGAACCTTAGAGTTGGATTTTGTTGATAGGCACTTAGGAATTCACGGCCAGCAAGATTTTGCTCATTTTTCCAGGATTTGGAACATTTACCAGCCTTTGTGAGTAAGGAGGCTTTGTGTGTTTTTGAATCTTAGTGACACATAGCAACCGCTCATAGACTTGTGTCCTAACTGGGTCACATCTGGGCAGCCTGGGTGGAAGATGACGACCAGGAAAGACCAGTCTTAAGAAACGGTGAAGGAACTCAGTCAGAAAATGACGAGAGGTGCCCAAGACCGACGACCAATTATCCAGACACTGGGTTAAGAGACACATACAGGGTTCGGTTTTCAAGAACATGAAAATTTGACAGGTAAAATTTGTGGGAAGGGTTAAGTCCAGGATAAGAGGATGTTATCAACTGGTAAGACACAGGGGTTGAGATTATCTAAAGATAGTGCAAACTCTTGTTTCCACTGGTTCTGGTTTTGATTTGACAATATTTGTACCATCTCTGCTACTGTGTATGTGGACTTGAACAAACACCTTAACTTTTTCTGAGCTTCAATTTCCTCATCTTTGAAATGGGGATGTTAATCTTTACCTTGAAAAGTAGATGCAAAAGTCAGACACTTAGATAGTCAATATTTGGCAGTTTTCTCCTTTTTTAAAGGACAGTTTTGTATGTATAGCTGTTTGTCTAACCACATTAGACAGTTTGAGAGGACTCGGAGTCACTAATTACTTAAAACTATATAAAATAGTGAAAGTTCGGGGTTGGCTGGTTAGTTCGATTGGTTAGAGTGCAGTGTTATAATACCAAGGTCAAGGGTTCAGATCCTCATACCAGCCAGCCACCAAAAAATACAATAATAATAATAATAATAATAACAACAACAATAATAATAATAGTGATGATGATGATAAAAGTTCAGAACCCTGGTTCCTTCTTCCCACAGTATGGTTCTCATGGGGCATGAGCTGGCACACTGACATCGGCTCTGTGAGGTTGTGTCATTTAGCTCTGCCTGAGTATATATACAGCCATAATTTTAGCTGTACTACAACACAAACTTTCATTCTGTCATTCTTACATAATGTGACCCATCCAAAGGATGTGTCAACATTAACAAAGTCATGACTCAAAAGAAAATGAGGAATCTCCTCTAGTGCTGAGGACCATGACCACAGGTTTGTCAGGGCAATGAGCACTACCGGTTACAGGTATTTGAGAAAAACATGAAGAAACCTAATCCACAGAATGAAGCACTTACAAATTCCAGACTGTAAGCAAAAAATATGTGGGCAGCAAAAGAAGAGGTCATTCAGCCAATGGAATACCCAAGACTTTCCTCTATTACAGAGGTGCATAAGCCATGGAGTTGAGACATCTTTTCCAGTGAGAGTGAATGTACGATTGGACAGTGGCCAGATCATATATAAAAATAGAACTTTGACCCACAACCTGCAGCAAGTTGTCCAGGAAACCAATCCCCTTACCTACAGTAAATAATCCAGGCAGCCCACCTGCTATACGTCAGACTTGCAGAAAGCCATATTGTTATCTGTAGTGACAATCCAGGAAGCTAAACAATAATTTCCATCATAATTGGCTCCAAATGGCCAGGAGTTGATTAATAACTGACAGTGTCCCTAATTTTTGTGCCAGCTTCCAATTTAGGACCAATCAGAGAAAGCCAATGTGCACCCTGAACCGATTGCATAGGATGCCCCACATCTAGTTAGCCTGCCTACAGCTTCTCCACGCCAACAGTTTTCCCTCTTTTTTCCACTATAAAGCTTTCCTACTTCTCTGTCTGCCTTGGAGTCTCTGCCAAAATGCAAGTGACAGTGGCTGACTTCCTGAATAAATAGCTTTTGCTTTTTCTCATTTGGTTGGTCTTTGTTTATTATCATATAAGGCAAAGATCTGCTAAGTCACAAAGAAAAGAATGTAATCTTGACTGCAGACTAGCTAGCTTCAGTTCCTCTCAGTTTACGAGACTCAGTGTCATGCCATGTCTTTCTCATTCTACCTGTTCTCTCTCTCTCTCTGTATCATCTCTTTCCTTTCTCAGGTCTTTTTACTTATATCTGCAGTCCTTCAGGTTACCTTTGTACCTCACTTGGATAATTATAATCATCCCTGCACTAGTCAACTTCACTTCCTTTACATTCTAATCCACCTCAATCACTGCTGCTAGATAAATCTCACAGAAGCACAGTTCCGATGTCATTCATCTGTCCAAGAACATTAAATGGGAAAATTTTCAGTCTAAAAAGACAATCGCCTAGTAGTCACTGCAGCAGCCTTTCCTGAACTTGCACTAGAGCACACAGAATGAAAAGAAAAAAAAGTTGTAACATTGAAAATAAGGTTGCTTGTTTTGGAGTGAATTTTTCCACTTTTTATAGGGATGGTGAAGTTGTATTGGAAAAAAGACTTGGAAGCCTATCCATGTTTGCCTTATGAAACCTTAGGAACCTCTGCTCTCCTCACAGGGGCTGGGACATTTATTTTTTATCTACTAGAAAACATTGAAGCTATATCTCTATTGGATGGGTGTTGATTTTGGAAGAGAGAAAAGGGATTATGACCCTAGAGTTTCATACCCACCTAAGATATCTTCAGTGGGAGATGTTAACAAAAGGCATGCTCGGACATGCTGTAATCAGTAAATTTTACTCCAACACCCTTGGGGAAAAAAATTACATAACAACATATAGTAGTGAACTGACTAAAAATGAACAATTCCAGAAGGTGTAGGTCAGGCTTTAAAAAGCATAACAGAGCTATCTTTACTCAGTTTGTATGACAAAGTCAGTTTTCTGATTGAAAGATAGCTTTTCAGGTAGATTTGGCAGCCTGGACTTAAGCGTGGTCCATAATGTTTTTCATACCAGTTCTCCTTCAGCTTCCAGTTTAATCCTCAGCTGGAGTATACTGTTGTAGTGCTACTGAAAACTTGTTTATGTTATTCTGTTTTGCACGGTTGAAATATTTATGCCAAGAATATTACAAAATGCTCTTTGCCTCCATAAAAATCACAGTTGCCTGGAGCCACATAAAGACCATTGACACTGCCAAGAAATTCGGATAACAGATTTCAACATTTTCACCACTCACATTGGGTGATCTGAGTCATTATGTTTTCATAAAAAAACTGAACCATCCACGTGCAGAAATGACCAGTGCCTAGCCTAATTCCTGTTTCTATTCTAGTTCACCTTCCAAGTAGAATGTTTGGAAGTTTCTGTGTCAGGTAGGCATAAAGGTCAGTTATGTATGGTCTGTATTCTAATTATGAGAAACGTGAAAAAGCCTGTAATCACAATGTTGTATTCTACAATTCAGATGGAATGGATTGCCTTGTTAGTACTTCTCTCTAGCTAGTGAAATTCAGAATTGTGGAAAAGCAGATGGAATTTTATAAAATCCCATGATCAGCATAATCTAAAAAAGAATACACAGTTATAAAAAAATTAGAGGAAAGTACATAGTTAATAGTGCTTTTCTCCCTGTGACACAGCTATAAATGATTTATTTTCTCTTTTCTACTTTTTGTATGCTCCAAATTTTCTACAATAAACATACAAAGCTTGATTTAAAATTTTTTGTAGAAACATGGCTTTCCACCAACAGTGAATGGTCTTCCACGATCAGGCTCCAACCTATCTTTCCACAACTTTCTCATTTTTCATTACTACCCTTCACATACATTTTACTTCAGTAAAAAATTAACTGTTTTTCTTTTCCCCTATAAACCCTAAACTTTCTTGACTCTGCATGTTCAAATCATTCCAGGCTCACCTTATTTGCTGCTTTATCTATAGGTTTTTTCTAATGTAAGTGCCTGAAGTAAACACCTTCACGTAACTCCTATACATTTCTTAGTTTATTCCTTATAGAATTAATTATAGAGGGATCGTTTTCTTTATTAGATAACAACCTTCCTTCCTTGTTCCTTCCTTCCTTCCTTCTTTTTTATTTTCAGATAACTAATTTGGTCTTTTTTTTTTTTTTTCTAAATGTCTATAAAATTTTATCTCCCAGTCTACACTCTTAAGTGCTCTGAGGCATTTAAGTCTCAGACATTTGATAAACAAATGTATAGCTGAAAGAATGATTAAATCAGTTGAAGAGAGCAAGGATCATGCATTATCATGTCTGATTAGTCATGCAGATGCATGATAAATAGGAAGACAAATGCGAAAAGTTATCAGGATGTTACTTGGACTAACTGCTGGGTTTTGAATCTAAGTTTGGATCAGACAGGATGTAATTTTAATTCCAGGCCCCTGATCTCGGGGAGGTCAGACATAGAAAATCAGCCGTTATATGACCCTGATATATATTTAATCATATAACCAATGACTGTTCTGAGGAATAGCCATTTTCATTTCTGTGCTGAAAATGTCCAGTTTTTTTGTGGTGTTCACAGCTGCCTCTACAGTTGGTGTATTTATTCTCTCTTTTCCCCTTCTTCCTTCTCCCTCCTACCTCCCTTCTTCGACTCAATTGCTCTTTAATTTACCTATTCTTTCTCATTAATACATTGCTTTTTAAAATGTAATCTACAAAATGCAACTTGACTGTCTCACAAATGGTCAGAAAACTGGTTCCACAATTTTAGTTTGGGTTTTCTAAAGACATAGGAATGAAGACATTGTGTATATATGTCTTCAATTTATTCTTTTCTTAGAGAGAAAAATGATAGCTTGAATCTTTTTCCATGGAAATACAACTTTTTAAAAATTCAGTTATTAGAGTATTTGGTAAAAACGTCATGTTTTGAAGTTGCTTTGGACAGAATTAATTTAAAAATGGATGCTTAAAATAATTTGATGTATAGCCTCCTGCCATATGGCCATCAGGCATCTGTTTGGGCACCTCCAGTCACAGGGATCTTACTGCCACTGAGGAACCCTATTACATCTTTTATATAAATATTGAGTGAAATCTCTCCAATGTTTAAGAAACATAAAAAAATAAAGCAGAGAAGAAAATGCAAAAGGTATGCTAATGAGAGGAAGCAACACTTAGCACTTACTAAACTTCTACTAAGTGCACAAGATTTGTATTCTTCATTTTACTTAGTTCTCACTCCCTAGATGTTCTGCCCTCTAGCAAACAAATAAACATGCAAGCAAAGAAATAAAGAACAAATAAAATGTGATCAGGGAGAAGGGGGATGGGGGTGGCAGGTGGTGAGAGGATTATAAAAAGCTTAACAATTTTTTTCTGTGAATGTTTAGGGTCTTACCTACAAGCATTTATTATTCATTAAAGATGTGAGCAACACTCTACTTGACAGAGAAGAGGAAATAAAAGAGGAAAGGAAAGGAAGAGAAAAGAAGAGAAGGAAAAATAAGAGCACGAGAAGACAATTTAGGACGGCTTTTTTGTGTGTGTGAACTTCAAAGCACCTACTGATTTGAATTTAGGAAGTGGGGAAAGAGATCAAAAGAGAATATAAGTGTAGAAAATAAAGGCAGAGGAGAATTTCAGTCCGGTGAGCAATGTAATTTATTTTGATTCTACAAGTATTTATGGAGCAGCTATTATGGGTCCATCACCCATTAATAAATTGGGTACAGAATGAAAACCCAAGCCAAAGACAATACACTTCCCTCTTTCCACAGACTCTCTTTGCTCTATCCTGCCCATTTTCCTGCACAAAGACCAGCAAATTCAGCCAGAAATCAATAGTAGGTATTTTAAATTAAAGACTCGAAAAATGAATTCTCCCTTTCCATTTTCCTCTAGATATTATCTTTTTATATTTATATAGTATAGTCTATAACTATGTATGTACACTTTTAATTTACTAACATCTTATTATATTTGATTTTAAAATATGTTCTTCTTAAAATAAAACTACTTTTGAAAGTTCTGCATTATTTTGACTTTTCACCAAGTCAGCTCACTTCTTTCAAACATACAAACTTAAATTGTCTAGTGATTTACAGTCAATTTTTCCAGAGTTAAAAAAAAAAAATGCCCCAGTTTTCTCTTTTACCAAGACAGGAAGCATTTCCTGGAGATTAATCACCATTTTGCCTTGCAAAATTGGGAAGGTTGAAAGGAATTAGTAAAATAGGTTATATCATCCTACTTTGAATTTGGAATTTTTGGAAATGGTCCTGCTGCCATTTGGATGAGAGCAATGATGAGTCAAGCTGTGGGTGATCTAAATAAACATTGCCACCCTATAAAAGTTGGGCTCTAGAGGGTGGACCTAGAAGGAGGTAGGCAGAGAGTGTGGGGCATTGAGACAACGCAGAGCTGAGTAAAGCCCGTGGAAATGAAGAGTCTTCCAATCCTCCTGTCACTTAATGTGGCAGTTTGCTCAGCCTATCCATTGGATGGAGCTGCAAGGGGCGAGGACGACAGCATGGACTTTGTTCAGGTAATTTATGGAGAGAGCCATTGCACTCATTCACAGGGCCGAGTGGGGAAACCATCTCTGCCTTCCAGGAAGCTCAAACCATTCCGTGTGTCTCAAAACCCACGCAGGATGTTTTGAGCTTCCTGAATAGGAATAGTTCAGGGACAGAGAGTTATAAAGTGTTGGATGGGGAAAGAGTCTCAGTATCATACCATTTGGGCTCCTCCTTTTATGTAGGAAGAAACAAAGGCCAAAAATATTAGGTGTTTTCTTAAGATCACACACACCGTAGAAGTAGCTGCACTGGGGCTTGAGGCCCATGAGTAAGTGGAGAGTGTGTGAATCATGTCTTGCTTTGGAACTTTAGGTATTTTAATCCAAAGAAATTTTAGCTAAATATTTGTATTGGTAGTGTCATGTTTAAACTAAAGGATTTGTCCAGCTTTTCTCTTAAGCCAGGTCCTTATGAGAAGTGGAAATTGGAAAATTGAGGAAATTAAATAAATGTACCCAAAGAGGTTTATTTTATTTTTCTCCTTTAAGCACACTGAACATTTATTTCAGTTTTCTACTTCACTTTCATTGCTTTGGTAGCAAAGTAAGCTGCAGAGATATTTAATCGCAAAGATAAAGCAAAGGTGAAGGGGAGACTGTAATTGAAGAATTAAATGACATAGGATGTTTATTATGTCAGCAAACTAGAAAAATATTTCAAATAGATTAAGAAAAGTGAACAACTGCAAAAATTTACTACAAATACCTAAAGCTAAAAATCATACAAGTG
>NW_007729437.1:298154-299640 GCF_000696425.1 Galeopterus variegatus | reverse complement strand
GCTCAAGAAATGGGGTGTTCTGAATGTCCCATGGGTCAGGGATCAGCAGAATATATTTTTATCTCAATCATTATTTAAAACATTCTCAGATATCTAAGAAGTTTATTCTGTCTTGGTAAGCACACTATAGAAAACATCATTAAGTCTTTCCTTGATGACTGTGGATCTTGTGTGATCTAAGGGCCACAATTATTAACAATAACTTCTCATTATATCAAACTGCTGATATCCTAGGGATAGTGTATTGCATTGAATCTACACTAAAATATGCCCCAGAAATTACATTAAATTTCTTATGTAATTTCTCCATTTATTTCTTCACTCTTCAGAACAGAAATCAGAATTAAAATTCAAAAATTGAGGTTCTCTTTTTGTTTTTTCTGGCTAAGTCACATTTTACTGTTACTAGGTTAAGAAGAATTTTTATAGACTTGTTTTGAAGGACAGGACTAACCCTCAAATACAATGTACAAACTGTTTTGGTAGAAGAATGTTTCTCAGTTCATAACTATATACTATGGGAATGGCTTCCAAAGTCTTTGAAAAATCTGCTGAAACAAATAATACCACTTCTGAGATTTAACTGGGATTTATAATGAAAATGTAAACAGAATATCTGTAGAAAGTACAAATATGAGTTTAGTGCTGGATAAAATTCTGGGTTTGATTGAATTAACAACTTCCTCTTGCAAAGGAAACTTCCTTCGAAGTCTCAAATGAGAATGTTCCTAGGATCATAAGTTGTACGAGTAATACTTGCAAAGTAGATTTACTTGTTATGTCAATCATAATTACCCAATGACTTCCGATTTCAGCATTACAAGTGTTGTTTTTTAAAATAATACAAGGAAAGAACTCTGAATATAGCCAGTATTTGTGCGTCCAAAATCTATTTTGTGACAAATGCTAGACAGGATTGGGCATGTTATGTTTTAAACCAATTTTGCGTATCCTATGACATCTATCATTACTCATCTTTTTAGACTCAACATGTACTTAATAATGATGATGAATGAAGCTGAAGATTTTTGCAGGCAATACTCCAATGGAAAATAACAGCAGTATGGTTGATTAAGGATTTCAGATTTCAGATGAATAAACTGTGATTCATTTAACTGAGATTTGCAACTGACAAATATTAATATCTTGAAATAATGTTTAGCTTTTCATTGATAAATGAAGACAAATATCTGCTAAACAAGTGGGTTAATTCCATTCCTGAATACAAGGAAAAGAACCCAGTTCTCCTGGAGTTAAGGAGCTCCTGAGACTGAAGGGGATGGCAGCTGGATGTGACTGGGTGCTTTATCTCAAAGATCGATTTCAAGTATGAGTTTTGAAATATACCTGGCTTTCCATTCAGTGTGTAATAAATCAATTGCTCAATTAACCAACAAACAAGATGAAAAAAGCTTTGTGTGGGTACAGGGAGTAAAGGAATACAATGCACAGCTGACCTGTGTAATGTACATGTATTTAAGGAAGT
>NW_007729437.1:295754-297507 GCF_000696425.1 Galeopterus variegatus | reverse complement strand
CAGGGAGTAAAGGAATACAATGCACAGCTGACCTGTGTAATGTACATGTATTTAAGGAAGTAATACCTATTATTTATGATTTCTTAAATAGGAGCCAATTTATTCCTCATTGCTGCTCATGAACTTGGCCACTCCCTGGGTCTATACCACTCAGCCAACACTGACGCTTTGATGTACCCACTCTACAACCCACTCACAGACCTGGCCCGGTTCCGCCTTTCTCAAGATGATGTGAACGGCATCCAGTCCCTCTATGGTGAGTGACTCATGAAATGTTAGGCATGGCAGCTGTGCAATGATGATCTTCAGGAAAGCTATTAAATGTTGCATGAAGCTTTTGTGATTTAGCTTAAAACACCTTGGAATGTTGGAAAGCATATAAATTGACAGCCACCTCACATTTCTGCTAATGTTTGCATCTCCAAATCTGTTCCCTTTAGGACCTCCCCCTGCCTCCCCTGATGACCCTGTGGTGCCCACGGAATCTGTCCCTCCAGGACCTGAGACACCCACCATGTGTGATCCTGCTCTGTCCTTCGATGCAGTCAGCACGCTGAGGGGAGAAATGCTGTTCTTTAAAGACAGGTCAGACTGGAAGATTTAATTTTCCTATCTATTCTTTTTATCTGCAATGCTTAGAAAGGAAAACAGATGGAAACATGGTACAGATTTTTAAACATTTAAAACAAAAATGTTTCCTCTGAGCTCAAGATCATTCAGATTTGGGGCTGCCATTTCCACATCTTTTTGTCAGGTTTGTTTGTGAAAACTCAAGACGATTTTACTCTTGTCCTCTAATTGTTGTTCCCAAATGCCCTAAGTCATGGTTACTTTTCAAAAAGCACCATTAAATCTTTAGAATCAGAATTTTACCTTTACCTCCTTTAAAAATGACACCAGGATAAGCATTACATTTAATCAATTAATGTACTTACTGCTGGGTAAATATGCACCTGATAAAACATTCAAACTGCACAAATGGGAAGAGAATTACAAAATTTTGGTTCCCCAATTCTCCCTATATTCATCCACAGTCAAGACCTCTTGCATATCCCTCAGAACTATTGTATACATATACAAGAATACACTTACAAGCACGTACACACAGACTGCCTATCTTTTTGAAAAGTGTAAATGATGGTATAGCATATACATTGTTTTGCATGCATTTGCAGTTAATTAAAGCTTACACTGGGCTACTTAATTTGCATGGTAGGATAACTTTCTTTTCATAGAAGAAGTTACTCTGGAAACCTATGACAGGAGGTCCACTCTAGTCTTGTGAAGAAAAAAGAAAGATGTTTTCCTAATGGCTATTTGTGATTTCTATCTGTCATACAGCCTAGAAGATTAGAGAATGGGAGAAGATGGGGGAAACAGGACAGAGAGGAAAACACACTATAAGGTGAAAGACTGTTTTTTCAATTTATACTTTTTAAATGTATTTCAGGCATTTTTGGCGCAAATCCTTCAGGACACTGGAACCTGAATTTGATTTGATCTCTTCGTTCTGGCCATCTCTTCCTTCAGGAGTGGATGCTGCATATGAAGTTACTAGCAAGGATACTGTTTTCATTTTTAAAGGTAATTATTATATAAACATTGCTTTCACTTGTTGAGATAAACTCTCTCACAAGAAAATTGAACGGAACTGTACTTTTCTCTACTATGTCAAAATTTGGTTATTAAGGTAGCTAAAGGTAATGAAGAAATAACCAGGGCTGGCGTTATTTTATTTATATCTTTTTTTTTT
>NW_007729437.1:289931-294813 GCF_000696425.1 Galeopterus variegatus | reverse complement strand
GCACTTATCCAGTGCGCCACCGGGCCGGCCCTATTTATATCTTACAGATGGAAAAAAAATGAATACAGGAATATAAGTTGCCCAAAGTTGTAAATTCCCTCATTTGATCTTTATTCATTCCATCTGCAAATTTTTTGTTAAATACCTGCCATGAGCTGGTGACTACATCTAAAATGCCATCTTCCTCTTTACTATGAAAATCAAAGATGCTAAAATGTATTCCTGAAACTAAGAAGCTTAACTATTATAAATTCAATGTAACTGAATTCATTTTTTAAACAGGAAATCAATTCTGGGCCATCAGAGGAACTGAGGTACAAGCAGGTTACCCAAGAGACATTCACACCCTGGGTTTTCCTCCAACTGTAAGGAAAATTGATGCAGCCATTTCTGATAAGGAAAAGAAGAAAACATATTTCTTTGTAGAGGACAAATACTGGAGGTAAGAAGCATTAGGAATGCCTTCATATAGAGCCTAATTAGGGAATGTATTTTCTTTCTCTAGGGAAATTCCCTAGTAACACCAAGGTCAAGGGTTCCTGTAGCCTTACTGGCCAGTCCTCCCCACCCCTGCCCCCAAAAAGGAAACCCCCCACCCCAGCCTTAGCCCTGCTCACCTCTCAGCAGGAAGGATGGGGCTGTAGACCCCGGGGGAAGTGCTTACTTGAAAACACAGCAGCGCCTGATAACAGGCAATCCTTAAGCTCTCCTATTTTTGAGGCCCACGTGCAACAGGCTGCTACATCCTTCTGCGCTGCGGCCCCATCTGCCTGGTGCTCCCTCTTCTCTCCTCAACCTACTCAAATTCTGCGCATCCTTCAAGTCCCTGCTCTAGTCCCATCACCTTCCCTCCTGAATTCCAAGCCCTGGGCTTCTCTACAAACTGAGGGAAGATGCCCTGAGAATCCAGGCCACGACGTAGCATTCCTTTCCCATTGTCTTCCAGCTCTGCTCCTTGTCTCACTGTGGGATGGTTTTGTCTGCCTAATGTTACTATGTCATTCTCAAGGGCTTCCTTTAACCTCACCCTTTCATTACCTCTGCCTGTGTATGAGATGACGAGCAACAGCAGTCCAGTTTCATGGATACAACCCAGGACTCAAAGGCTGATTCCTGGGCCGTCTGCCCAGACTTTGAGATGTCAGCAGAGACCATCCAACATCTAGCCAAAGATCCAAAAACAGATGAACTGTTCCTAGCTTCTCATCCCAATCTCTTTTCCTAGGAGGCTGCCACAGAAAATTTAGCTGTGCAAGATGGGGAGGGCCAATTATGGTAGAGAACTTGAAATTTTATTTCAGATAATTGATTCCATTCACTTTATATATGTGTGTGTGTGTGTGTGTGTGTGTGTGTATCTGTTCACACCTTCATGTCTTTGTGACAGAAAGAAAATTAAGGTTCTTTTTGTCCAGGCTTAAGAAATAATAACAAGCAGCATCTGCTACAGCAGGGTGTTGTCCCCCTCTTCCTGATAGGGATATGGTTTTAAGAGCTAAGTTTGCAGTACCATTAAAGTCCCATACTTCTGTAGTCCTAAAAATGCTTGACACTTATTTGCAGTACTTGGAACATTTACTAGATTTCCACATTAAACCTAACATAATTTCTGAATTTTGGTAGCATGGCTTCTAAGCAATGCTGAGCTGTGTTTCTGTTCCTTGGCACAGATTTGATGAGAGGAGATGGTCCATGGAGCCAGGCTTTCCCAAGCAAATAGCAGAAGACTTTCCAGGGGTGGACTCGAAGGTTGATGCTGTTTTTGAAGCATTTGGTAAGTGCATACTTAATTTGTTGGCAATGGGGTGCTTGAGACATTCTACGGTACCAGAGGGAAGAGGGGAACTGAAACCATTTTTAATAACAGGGTTTTTTTCAATCGGTGGTATCCTCCCTTCACAAAATTTCAGTTCACCTATTTTTTTACCAGTTCTATGACTACTTCATATAATAAGTTGCTTAGAATCATAAACACAATTCACACAAATTTCTCTACTTTATGTATGTATAAAACCAAAATGCTCAGTGTCACTTCCTCCTCTCCTGAGCCATTACCTTTCAGATTACTATGTTCATATAAAATTCTCATCAAATGGTGTGACCAAGTTTAATACTGGCCAGGTGTCCTTCTCTGACCCAACCTACTGCTACTACTAATTCCCCAGGAGTTTTTCTCTGTCTTTCCTGAGTCAGTCACTGATTTCCTACATTCGTCAGGTGCAATTACTTACCTTTTCATGTGCCCAAACTTTGAAACCTACTTACTCAAGGATAGGTGAGTGGAGTCTGATGATCTTTATTGAAAGGTAAACTGAGCAATATGTGTGCAGAGAAATAAAGGGTCCTCTGGTGTTTGAAAGAGTTGCTTTGGTGCTTCTCAGGGACCAGAAATGTCCTTGAGGCTGTACTGTGGAGAAATGGGAGGAGGGATGTTATGAAGAAAAAAAAAAAAAGAAATCATAGTTTCCAAACAAGCAGAGAATTTTTTTCTGATTAGGAGCAGAATAACCTAATAACCCAGAACCTGGCTTTGCTGTCGGACAGAGCAGGCATGGAGTGTTGGCTTATCCTAACTGTTGAGTAACCTTGAACAAGCATCTGTATCTGTCTAAACCTCAACTTGCTCATCTGTAAAATGGAGTTAGTATACTACCTCACAAGACTGTTGCATAAATAAATGGAAAAAAATATAAAAAAGATCTTGTAAAATGCTTAACATAGTCCCTGGCACAGAGTAAAACTCTATACACACTTTCTATTTTTAATTATCTACTATTTTGACTTTTGAATGTTGCCAAATTTCTTTATTTTAAAAAACTCACTATTTCCCTTGTCTGTATTTGCAGGGTTTTTCTATTTCTTCAGTGGATCTTCACAGTTGGAGTTTGACCCAAATGCAAAGAAAGTGACACATGTTTTGAAGAGTAACAGCTGGTTTAATTGTTAGGAGAGATGTGTAGAAGGCACAATATGGGCATTTTAAATGAAGCTGCTAAGTCTTCACCTAAGCCACAGTGAATTGAAATGGTTCGTTTTCAGCTGCGTGTGCTGTGACGGAGGACTCGCGTGTGAACTGTGTACCTTGCCAGTCATCTTCATGGTGTGACAGGGCATCAGATGGGCTGCTGCTTAGCTTGCACTTTGTCACATGGAGTGGACTTCCACAAGAGAAGGGGGAAGCACTAGCATGCAACAGACAAGTGACTGTATCTATGCAGACTATCTGCTTGTTATTTAATAAAGACCATTGGTCAGTTATTTTACTTTATTAGTTTGTTTTTTTGTTTGTTTCAAGAACAAGTCGTTCTCACAATCTTGGGCATGTTAGGGACTGGGCAGTAAACAGCCTGAGATGCTGGGCTGGTGGAGCTGGCAGGGTGAGTGTCTCCAGGACTGGGGCTTCATGATGGACTCAAGCAGAGCTGAAGACAATCTACCACTGGCCTTCTCCATGCGCCCTGCAAACAGTATGCTTATTTTCACCACCCAGACATCATCTATGTCCTTACATACCTAAGGAGAAAAACCTAGGGACATGGTCAGGTGTAGGGCAGCCTGTGGTAAAAACTGTGAAGTGAATCCTACAATCATAACAAATCGCCTAGTTCACACATCTTATTTTACAAGTGGGAAAAATAAATCGTTCTTCATTTTTTAATTACACATTCCCTCGGTGGAGGCCCCTCCCCTGCTCCAGCAAACAAACTTCATCATATCTACCTTAGACACACATGGAAATATCCTCTTGCACTCATTTTGTAATCGTCTGTGCATGAGGTAAATGTCCATTGCAAGTGGCAATTCTAAACATGTCTAGTACAATGCCTGGTACATGGGAAGAGCTCATTCACTCTTTAACTTATCCAATCATTTGAGAATAATTTATTAATCATATTTCATGATCCAGGCATTGTGCTATGTTGTAGGCACAGGAACCTGAAAAAAATGGGCACAATCCTACCCTCATTTAGATTATAATCCAGCAAAAATGAACATATGCAGATAATGACCAATATGAATATGCAATTGTAAATTTAATGAGTTATAAAGGAAAAATAGACTTATGTGATAGAATAATAGGAAGATCTGCTTTGAACTAGGTGGTTTTAGAAGAACTTTTGAGGGGAGGTGTGGGGTCTGGTGAGGAGGTGATGGCTTGGACTAAAGTGGTCACACTGGAGTCAGAGACAAGAATGTTTACACATATATCGTACATATATGAGACGGACAACAAGACTCAGTGATGGCTTAGATATGCAGTTTGAGAGAAAGAGATGTGTCCAGAGTAAATTTCAGATAGGTTGCTTAAGCACAGGCTTGATGGTGATGGCATTTACTGAGATGAGAGAAGCCTGGAAAGAAGACTTGTGAAGGAAAGGCAAGAGTTAGGATAATAAGCTTACTTCTGTCAATATTTGAAATGTGTGTGAGATATTCAAGGGGCGGTGAGATAAAGGAGCCTGGAATTCAGAAAACAGGACACAAATATATGGGAGTTTTCAGCATTTAAATTTTTCTTAAAGCCATGAGTATGAGAGAGACCATATAGAAAGATTTTAAGATGAAACTCTAATACATAGCAACATTTTGCCAAGAAATAAAGTATTCATTTTAAAAATTACCCAAATTAATTGAGCTATTTTTTGAATAGGCACTACATAGTCACAATACAAAATTCAAAAGGTAAAAACGTTATGCAATGAAATGTCATTTTCCTCCCACCCTGTCCCTAACATCCTATTTCCTTTTCTTGGAGGCAACCAAGTAGATTTTTATGAGTCCTTCCAGAGCAATTTTATACATACCAGGCAATGATATAATCTTTTAAAATAAAAATGGTAACATACAAAAATCACACTGTCCTGCTCTTTGTTTTTTTTTT
>NW_007729437.1:287707-289187 GCF_000696425.1 Galeopterus variegatus | reverse complement strand
TGAATTTTTTGAAGACTTCTTGGCAACCATTCCACATTAATATGTATAGGAACTGCCTTATTCATTTTTTTTCAAGGCAAGTTTAATTTGATAGCAAGAGTGTAACATCAAGGGCCCAAATATAATGAAGGAACACATTTGCCCATTAACACCTATGATAATGCTCTTTTAACCAATACCTATTGAATGGAAAGGTGATTTTTATAAAGTTTACTACTGAAAAAAACAAAATAACAGTCTCATCACAGCCAAAATCCTTATACAATCTAGCTGTGAAATGAATGTTTGCAGTGCTTCGAACTGTTTAAACCTGCAGTTTGATACCACAACCTCAAGCCTGTGTGGTCCTCAATAAGACTATCTACAGTTTGTGCAGCCACTCAAAGAACAAACCTTTGATTAAAAGCACATTGATGCAAGACTCTATCAAGTAATATAGAGCCCCAAACTAAATGGTTAAACACATAAACTATGTGTATTGACATCTATTATTTGATTCTCTAGTGACTTTTAAGAGTTGGTTCTTACCAAATAAACCCTTTAGAGGCAAAATTCACCGCATTTGAGTTTTGTCTCAGTAGTTCAACAATGATCAAGTTCGCAGTCGTACTCCCAGAAGTGATATACAGTCTCTACGTCATTATGTTCAAGAGTAAGAGCAATGCATATTCCATTTTTGCATTTTACTACAGCTTTACAAGTTCAATTCACGATCTAAAATCTCTAGATTTTCATTCCTCCAAACTGCCCGAAGACACAGTGTGACACAGACTAAGATTTCTGTTTCTCTATTTTCTTCAAACATAAACATTTTCAAGTATCTCCATGTGGTAGAGAGAATTTTTAAGCAAGGGGACCGGAATGACAAAAAGGCTGAACCACAAGTTTCATCTGGTAAGTTTTACATTAATCATTGCAAGCTGGACGGTATAAGAATGTGGTTTTTTTAACGGGGGGGTGGGGGGGTGGAGTGGGGGGGCTGTGCTCAAAAAGTCTGAGTCTTGCTGTGGAAACAGCAGCTGGCTGTCCCACCACAGCTTACTAGCAGTGGGACTGTCAGGGAAGTCGTGACTGGGGAGTGTGACTCGTTTACCTACCAGGCACTCAGTTCATTTGGGGCTCATTCCAGTTGGTTTTGAGCTGTGCCGGCTCCACTTTCATATTTGGGAAAAACAAGTTGATGGNTTTTCAAGGCAAGTTTAATTTGATAGCAAGAGTGTAACATCAAGGGCCCAAATATAATGAATGAACACATTTGCCCATTAACACCTATGATAATGCTTTTTTAACCAGTA
Source organism: Galeopterus variegatus (assembly GCF_000696425.1). Lineage (NCBI taxonomy): Eukaryota > Metazoa > Chordata > Mammalia > Dermoptera > Cynocephalidae > Galeopterus > Galeopterus variegatus. Next base: position 287,892 of record NW_007729437.1, on the reverse strand, counting down.
CCTATTGAATGGAAAGGTGATTTTTATAAACTTTACTACAGAAAAAAACAAAATAACAGTTTCATCACAGCCAAAATCCTTATACAATCTAGCTGTGAAATGCATGTTTGCAGTGCTTCAAACTGTTTAAACCTGCAGTTTGATACCACACCCTCATGCCTGTGTGGTCCTCAATAAGACTATCT
>NW_007729437.1:285565-286901 GCF_000696425.1 Galeopterus variegatus | reverse complement strand
CCATCACGCACCCACCACCCAGCCCTGCCTGGGCTCAGCCAGCTGCACCCCGCTCTGTCATCGGCTGGAAAAAATGTAATAAATGTGTAGTTTATTTATTCAGTCCCCTATTGGTGATTGAGTAAATAAATGTATGCATTAAATAAATGCACAAATTATAGAAATAAAAATGTTGAAATAAAATAATCAAAAATAATCAAATAATCCAAAATAAATAAAATAAACATCAAAAATAATATATATATTATATAAAGAATAAAATAATTTCATAACATATCAAAAATAATATAGATATTATATAAAGAATAAAATAATTTCATAACATAGTTTAAAACATTTAAAATGAAAATAAGGAAACATAAGTCAAATAAAATTGTGTGCATCAGTAGATTATTTTCAGTATTCAGTGTATCAGTGGGTTATTTTCAATATTTTGCCATAACATCCAAAGCTACAATGAATGTCCTTGAGAGCACTTGCATATCTGATGAAAAATATCATCTTTAAATCCTGAGCAGAGATGGAGGAGCAAGAATACTGCCTACTGGATTCTCTAACAGGAGGGCCAATGGTCTTTAGAACAGAAGCATTGGTGTTGTGTGCTCTTTAGAACAGTAGTGTTGGTGGAGTGATGGAGGTGAACTCTGACTGAAGTGGGTAGAAAAGTTGGTAAGTTAGGATGCCTTTGCTTACAGGTAGTTTCCTCATCTGAAAAATGAGAATGATAGTATTTACCTAAAGTTTATGATATAGATTAATTAGCTTTCTATTTATTTATTATCTTATTTTATTTTTGTTCAGGACTTGAAACAATGTGTGGCACATGCTTAACATTAAAAATTTTATTAAACAAAATTTTAAAATATAACACAAATAGAGGTGGAGCAAGTCAAGGTTTGTGGTTTAAATNAACAAAATTTTAAAATATAACACAAATAGAGGTGGAGCAAGTCAAGGTTTGTGGTTTAAATCTCTGAAGGCATTTCTCATGAAATCATGAGTGATGGTAAGAGGGTGTTTTCTGGGCTTTTATTCCAACTCAGTCATCATTTAAGAGAAACATCTTCTTCCTTTCCCAGACACCACTCAATTTTCTTTTGATTCTGATTCTGTAGGGAAGTTTCTCCTTTTGAAGGAAGCTTCTAGGTGCTCTTCCAGTCCTCCTGAAAATACATTTTAAGAAGTATTAGAAATAAGTATGCATTTTAGTTTATAAGAGAAAGAACCACTGTATTCAAAACATTCCATTTTCTTGATGGAAATTGCATCAAAACCAATTGAAGATTTCTATGGCAGTCACAGGAAGATGACAATAAGGAATTTTCTTTCTATATGG
>NW_007729437.1:262942-285139 GCF_000696425.1 Galeopterus variegatus | reverse complement strand
CGGACGGGAGCGCGGCCGCGCTTCCCAAGCGGCGCACTATCCAGTGCGCCACCGGGCGGCCCCCAAGTTTCTCCTTTTGAAGGAAGCTTCTAGGAGCTCTTCCGGTCCTCCTGAAAATACATTTTAAGAAGTATTAGAAATAAGTATGCATTTTAGTTTATAAGAGAAAGAACCACTCTATTCAAAACATTCCATTTTCTTGATGGAAATTGCATCAAAACTAATTGAAGATTTCTATGGCAGTCACAGGAAGATGACAATAAGGAATTTTCTTTCTATATGGCTGTGATATCATGGATCGTAAAAATCTTCCTCCTTTCCCAGAAACCACTCAGTTTTCTTTTGACTCTGATTCTGTAGGAAAGTTTCTTCTTTTGAAGGAAGTTTTGAGGTGCTCATCTGGCCCTCCTGAAAATTTCAGTTTGCAATATCATGGAGCATAAAAATGTGAACACTTTCACTTTTCTTTTCCAGTTAGATTATTTTTTCTGTATCCTGTCCTTTTAATTGGGCAATGGTATCTCAAGGCCAGCTTGAGGCCTCAGGTTCTGCCTCTGGCTCTGACATTGACATACTAGGTCTCTTGTCCTAATGTGAACACTTTCACTTTTCTTTTCCAGTTAGATTATTTTTTCTGTATCCTGTCCTTTTAACTGGGCAATGGTATCTCAAGGCCAGCTTGAGGCCTCAGGTTCTGCCTCTGGCTCTGACATTGACATACTAGGTCTCTTGTCCTAATTTGTAAAATGTAGATAAGATCTGTGCTGCCTCCCTCACGGGGTTCTCAGTGGGCTCAAATAAAGATACTTATTAAAGTTTTATCCAAATGTAGATGGGATTAGACTATTCATAAGAGTAAACATCTTCATATGGTAATGTGATAAAGAAATTTAACTGACCATAGAGGGACTGAATGCCACTTATGTCATCAGCAGAAAGGTGAAATGTGTTGGGGTCAACACAACTGTAGACGGGATACATTATGGCACTAGGATCATAGGAATGGTAAAGACCCAACAATGGCCAATCTCATGAACAGCAACGAGGAACAAGCTTATGCCTAGAAGGAAACCAACCAGAAGGGGTAAAGCAGTGAAATACATTGTCATCTGGATGACAATAACGCAACATCTGACGCAGTGAAAAGGAAACCTTTGAAAAACTTACTCAATTTCTCATCATCTTGAACAGGGTTTTTTAACCTCTGCACTACTGAAATGATAGGCCAGGTCATTGTTGTCGGGGCTGTCTTGTGCATTATAGATGTTTGGTAATCTTTGGTTTACCACTAAATGCCAGTGACAAATTCCTTTCTTGTTTTGACAACCAAAAAATGTCTCCGGACATTGTCATATGTCCCCCTGGAGGCAAAATTAACTCTGGTTGAAAACCATTAGTAAACAAATGAAATATATTTTGCTGTGAATATTCCTAGAATAACTCATGTACAACAGCTCTCATTGCTATTAAATCATTCCCAACTTCCATGACTTCATTCTGTTTTACTCTTGATCAGGCTTCAGTGGATATAGAAGTCTTTAGTAACCATTCTTTACTAAACCCAATATAAGGTCATCATTAAGTCCCAGGCACTGTGAGTCATGGAGAAGTACAACACATTATGTCTAGTCCTTATGACTGAAAGGAAGCCACCACACTCTCCATTCACAGATGAGGAAAGAGTATTAGTGAGATTAATCAACTAAATTAACTGATTGAACAAAGAATCCAGCTCAGATTTCTTGGCTCTAAAGTTCATGCTTTTATTACACATGATTCTATATGAAATTAAAGAGACTACACTTATAATTTAGACATTTTTAGGCAACCAAATTATAGTCATGCTTGTTCATTTTTTCCTATCTGTCCTAGAGAATGCACGTTTGTAGGGAATTGGAGAGAGAGGGGTGTGTCCCTCCTCTAAAATTTCTCAATTATCAGAAAATTTGAATAACTCCTCACTAAGATTTTTCATTATGGATCTAGTCCAATGACCTCATTTTCATCTTTTCTCTTTTGTGCAAAACCATAGCTCAGAAAAACTGACTTGCCCAGAGTCACACACCACTTAGCTGCAGAATCTGGCCTTGAAACACACTCCAGTACCCAAGTGTGAGCATTGTGTCTACTCATTACATTTGGGGAGGGTCTAGAAACACAGACCCTTAAAGCATTCCCTGAAAAATAGGTCCAGCAACTCACTCAGAGCTGCTTTCATTTCTTCTCCAAAATAGGGGGCAGGGGGTGGGCAGGGGAAAGCAGGATCTCAGTCATTCTTTCCTCTTTGCATAAGGCTGGGAAGGGTAAACGAATCTGTTACAATCTGGCCTAATTCTGAATTTATCCTATTTGCTCTTCCCATAATATTTTGTACAAGACACCACCATTGGTCTTCATCTCAAAATAATAGATTCCTCTTTGTATTCTGTTTCTTATTAGATTGTGTGCTCAAGGGTAGGATTGTGTCCTTTCCGTCTGCATTCAAACACCCCTATAACTAAACACGATATTAGAAATGCAGTACACATTGAGATAATTGTTCATTTAATTTGCTGAGTCAAAAATTAGGCTGAGACTGAGCTTTTTAAGTTAAAATTTTCATGAATAATTTAACTTTTAGAACACATAGAATCAAGCCGATTAAAAAACAAGGCAACATAGGCAGGTGGAGAGAATACATTGGGCTAAGAGCTAAAAAATGCAAGTTTTGGCCACAGCTTTTCCACAAACTAGCCACAGACATCTTCTTGGTTTAAATTTCTTCTAAGGTCCATTAGAATTCTAAAGAATTTTTTGAAGCTAAACTGCATAAGTCTCCCAATTCAGATGAAGAGATTACAATCCCCAAATAACCTTGGGCAAAATGCGGACACGTTTAACATGTCTCACCGAAAATTTGCAGTTCAGCAAGTACTGAATCCTACTTGATTTGTTTTTTGAGAAAGCAAAAGCACTCTTCTCATCAAAAATTTTATAAGCCTTAGGCTATGCATCAGATTAAAACAAATAGCCTTTCTGGTAAACAGAGCGTCTATAAAAATACTGGCATCCAGGATAAGCAATATCAGCCAGAGAGAGAGAGATGCTGAGCAGAGCCTGTTCTGGATGTCTGTCTTCCCATTTACTTTCCACATGAGTATGGCATATAGTCGAGAATTTTCAGTGCAAAGATTAGGAAGGCTTCTGATATGATAGTTTGAATTTTCCCATGCTAGTGATTCCCCAAAATAACAGGGAAGCTTAGTTAACCCTAATCCCCCAATTGTCTGAGAGGGATTGTGAGTTATAGTTCCTCTGTAAATGTAACCATAGTATTGATAAACGATCAGTTGTGCATTCTGAATTTTTTATTCCAAGACCACACACGATTTATAATCTGTGTTCCTATGTAAGGATCTCTAAATTCTCTATTACTTTATCTTTCTTTGTCACTATGACTCTAATAAATTGTCAGCATATTATGAATCATAGAAATGACTATCTTATCCTACAATTGTTGATGCACACAGAATAGTATGGATCTAAGGATCCTCTGAATTTATACTAATGAGCTGGCTCAAGCTCATAGATCTTCAGAGATTTGTAGAGATGATGTTTAAGATAATCTAGTCCAATATCCTTAATTTACAGAGGGTGAAATTGAAACCCAGGCAAAGTGTTAAATTTGATTTAGATTGATTATGATCAGAACAAGTTTTCCATCCTATACTATTGTTAGAATGTACTCTTTCAAAATTAGGATATAATCTAGTAATCATTAGAATTTTCTTATGATTGTTGTTGATTTCTTTCTTTTTTTTTTCAATGTTTCTTTGCTTGTTTGTGTGTGTGTGTGTGTATGTGTGTGTGTATATATATATATATATAATTTTTTTTTTTTGCTTACCATTGGAGTTTTTAGTCCAGTCTTCATCCTTATCAAAATGTATGTCTCCTCCAATACCAGGTCCATGTGCAGTAGCATGGGCTATGACTTTACCTTTACCATCAAAAGGTTTGGGGTCTCCATGATCTTTTTAAAAAGAAGAGAAAATTAGATCTCTACACATGCTATTGATCTTGCCAAATGACCCAGAGGAAGTCCAAGTTCTTTACCTCCAGATGCAAAAAGAATCATAATGTCAGCCTCGCCTTCATTTATCTTTATGAATTTTGGGGGGGTCACATCACTCCATACTTGGAAAGCTTCCTAGATGGCATCATCAGCATCCTCACGCTTCATGTCAGGAGTGTAATTGGTGATTCTTCATCAGCAAAAGAGAGAGAATTACATATGGAAACCATGTGTTAATTTTGTCTTCTCACAACTATTTGTTTCTGCTAGCACCATTGGAGGATGAATCATTTCATAAATCAAGAGTCCAGATAAGAAAAATTTGCTTCATTAACTTCAGAAACACTTTTTGTTGCACACTTTCCTCCTTAACCAAGATCTAACTCAATTCATTCTTATTTCTAACTAACAGGTCTTCATTGTGAAGGGTTTACACACTCAACAGAGAGATAGTGTTAACAACTGAGGGAGACTCTTTACCTACTTCCAGATTTAGGGATATATCTGAGTGGCCAGGTTTCTAGAAGTCAGACCTATGGGAAATTAGAAAAATACATGGCTACATACACCTCCATTACCTGTAGGTGAGGGAACGTTTATGCCATACCAGCCCCACCGGGAATGTACTGAAAAGCTGCACATCGGGCACGCCACACCGAGGTGTGTGCATCATCTCCAGAGTAGATGTGTCTAGTTGCCCAGTCACTTTTAGCCCCAAGAACTGCTGCATTTCCTGGATTTTTTTCTCAAAGTTTCTATTGACTTTCAGATTTTGTTATTGGCATTCTCTCCACTGCAAGGCCATAAAAGGTTTTCAAGTAACTCTGGAAAAAATACATTCAGTAATGTGTGATTATAAGGGAGCTCTTTATATATATCTCAACTGCACATCGATGGTTTTGAACCAGGAATGTTGAACATCTTAACACAGGTTAGATTATCATTGTTGGGACGATTAATTATAATGAGAAAAAAACTTCATTATCTATGCTATCAAAGACATGTCAGAAATGATTAGCAAGATTTATTCCTGGAAGCTCAGTGGAAACACTTTATGTTTCTACTTCAAGTAGTTTCTGCTCTTTAAAAGCAATTTCAGCATCTGGCATACCATGGCATTCAGTAAGCAGCAAAATCTTTGTTAGGATTCATAAATCATTAATTTAATTTGGGCAAACATTTCTTACTTAAAAACACAAAGCTTAACACTATGTAAGCAAAACATTTCAGTCTGTAAGGACATTTAAATAAGGCTTTTGTTTAGGTTTGCAAATAGGGGAGACCACCTCTCAGCTTGAGAATTGAGTCTGCCCAGCGTGAGAATCCAGTTTGCCCTTGAATCAGAAAAAAGCGATGAGGTTTTATAGTATTGAAGTAATGCCCTCTTTCTAAGAGCAGGACCAACGACAGTTAAGATAGCCCCTCCATTGTGTGAAAGTTAGGTGGGAAAGTGGGGGTGGGATGGGAGGAGCTCCGCTAACTGCAAAATTAGCTCATGTACTGTTGGCTTGCTTGCATTGGCTAATACCTCTTGGCGCAGTGATTGGGCCACTGAGTTGCTCCGCTTGTAGCTTTAAAAACTGAGAACAAAGACAGTTCAGGGCGGCACCTTGAATTGGCTGGTGCAGTCCCGGCTGCTGGAAATAAAAATCTTTTTCTCTTTTTCTATATCGGTCTCCAAGGGTGATTTCTCCCGATGCCTATAACAGTATAAGTGCTGGAAAGTCTAAGCAATAAACAAATTCCAATCACTGTATAAAGATGGAATGGATAACTGATTATGACATATTGGATAATGGTTTTCTAAGGCCTTTTACAAAATTTATGGCTACTCAAACCTAACTACTCAACTCATAAGTAAATCCTGTTGGTTTAAAATGCAACAATCATCCCATTTTCCCAGGATTTCTCTAAACAATGGTATCTACCTTTATCTAAGTAATGGGTTTCTAGGTGATAAATTGCCATAAAGAGTCTTTCAAGCAAAAAATTCTTTTTTTTTTTTTTCCTTTTTTTTTTTTTTGTCTTTTTTACTGACCGGTAACGGGATCGCAACCCTCAGTGTCGCACCTGTACCGGTGACCGGCAACGGGATCGCAACCCTCGGTGTTGCGCCCGCACCTCGCTCAGCCAGTGAGCGGGAACCGGTCTCCACATGGGATCCGACCCCTTGGCGGGAGCGCCACTGCGCTCCCAAGCGGCGCACTCTCCAGTGCGCCATCGGGTTGGCCCCAAGCAAAAAGTTCTAATGGAAGTCCAGCTTCTTAGGCTAGAAGGAAAGAAGCCAATTAAGTTTAAAAAAAATGGAGTCACTGTGGTTCTTCTCTTTCATTTTTCTTTCCTGGCCTCTTTTCTCCTTCACCCACATAATGGACAATTGTGACAAATTCAAAGTTAAAATAATTTTAGAAAATAGGGATATCAAACTCTTTTAATTAGGGAAAAGAAATTAAGAATTGAAAAGCATCCTGTTTTTTAAAAAATGTTCATGAAGAAAGATCTGGGATGAGTGAGGTTAAGGGGAGTGTGCTTAAATTATCATGGCAGCCTGAAGTCGTTAAATTGGTCAAGCCATTGCTCAAATCTCAGATTATTAACTGGCATTAAGTGATTAATATTAATACCATAATAGAAGTGAATTCCAATTATATTGAACTGAAATTCCTTGGCCAAAGCTGTTTAGTAGAAGGCACAAATTTACTCTCCAATTTACACTCCTTCAAACCAACACCCTTTTTCAATATTCTTCTTTGGCAAAAAAAAAAAAAAAAACCTAAAAAAACCCAACAAACCCAATGCTGGAAGCAAACAGTCTCCAAAACCAGTTTTCAACTAGTACTTTTCAAAATGAAATTAATCAATGCAATAAATTTTAAAGATAAGAATTATGACACATTTTTTATTTGAAATTATTATTGACACTATAAATACTATATTGTCAATACTTACTTCAGCAAATGCCATATCATGATTTCTCAGGCTTATAGAGTTGGTCAGAGGAACAGCTCCAGAAACAGTGACTTGCAGAACCAGTATCAATAGGAGAAACTTCATTGTAAATGTCTCCCGAATGGTTTAACTCAATCCACTCTGTTCCTGTTTAGTACAAGTCCTTTAAATATCCCTCTTTATATAGTCCTGAGGCCTGGCTCTGTGAATATAAGATCCTTTGAGGGACTCACAGTTGATATCATCCTTTGATTATCTCAAAGACAAGCAAACAAAAGAATAACCTTATTCAACCAAAAATGGGTCAATTAGCATCTAATCCATAGATCATTTAGGTAATTCAGAGTATATTTCTTCAAAATGATAAATATGCTCCTACTTCCACCCACACTATGAAATAAAACTTTGTAAAAGAAATACTAAGATATAAAATATAAACATCACTTAAATTATAATTTAAGAAAACTTAGTATTCTTAATTTTTATTATAATACTTTTCTTATTTTCATTGTAGATGAAATAAGTTTATCAAAAGTAAATAAAAAGATTAGATAGATAATTTTTTTTGCTTTTGCTAGAATACATCAATCCTCTCTAAACTGAATCTAGCTCCATAGGTTCAGTTGTGATTTAGAGATTTCACATTAAGCAAGGAAAAATTCATAATATCATGATGGGTCCAAGTGTTGTACAGGCTTAGAGCCTGAATGTGTAACTTGACGTCTTCAGCCATCTGAGCTGAAGTCCAATCCCAACTGAGAGTCTGCACAGAGAGATTCCAAAGCAAACTTCCTTTACCTCCCAAATCATCCAGTGCTGCAGCATGATGGTTCACATTTCTCAACTCTGGGATATAGGACAAGTTTGTATAGGGACTAAGAGAAGACATTCTCTTCAACTTCCTGAAGGTTCTCTAAAAAAATCACCTGATAAACAAAGATTAATATGAAGAAAAGTCATTAAAAATTTTATTATATCATAGTTTTAACACGACAAGGGAGGCTTCAGAATAAAGACCTAAAGATGTAGAGAAAACTGTCCATTTTGATGCTTAGGTTCTATGAAGCAGGCACAGCTGTGTAGAAATGTGATTAGACAAGAAATTGTGATCTGATACTAACAGACTGAGTGGGGAAACCCAGCAAGGACTGTGCTTTCAGATTCTACTTGGCCTCTCAGTGTGGCATTCATTCCTGCTGGGTATGGGGCAGGAACCTTTCTGGAATAGGGGTCCTATGACCTACCATCAGACAAGGTAGGCCAGAGAATTATTTTAAGGCCCACTCTAAGAAAAAAATGGTTGGTGAGGGGTGGGGGAAGATTAAAGAATAATTTTAGTCTTAATGGTTGGCTTTGGGGAAAGGGGCTCTGGTTTTTGATAACAATAAAATGTAATTCAATAATGATGCTTGTATTTAAAGTATTTCAAGATCTTTATCATGTTCAGAAGGAAGGTTAACATAATTTACACTTTGTTAGATAGACATTGTGAAATTTTAAGAATCTTCACTAAAAGAGAGGGAGACAAAGAGAGAAAGAGATGCAGGTAAAATCTTCTAAACCAGAATTGTGAAATAAATATAGAATAAGAATACTGAGTACCAGAAAATTCAGTCTATTAAGAAAAGAATGAAATGCATTGATTAAAACACAGATAAAAATACACAGATTAGAGGCATAGATTAAAAGCACAGCTCAAGACTAGAAATGAATGCAAACATGTCAATAATCACGTGTGACTGCACTAAACTCATAAATTGCTAGATGGAAAGATTGCTAGGTTACAACTCAAGAAAGAAAGAAAAAGATATCAGCCCTTTATCTTTAAGTAACACTTAATTTACAACTTAAAACAACTTAAAACATATTAAAGGCAAAAAAAGGAAAGATATACGAGGCAAACACTCACCAAAAGAAAGCTAGGATAACCCTGTTAATGGAGATAAAATATAATTGAAGGGAGAATAAAATATTATAGAGGCAGGAAGTATTTCATAATGATAAAATATTCAATTCATGATGATAATATAAAATTTCAGAACTTGTTTATTCCTTATAAGATTGCTTCAAAAAGTATAAAGCAAAAATTGATAAAACTGAAGACATAAATAAATTCACTACTGTCATATTTTAACACACATTTCTCAATTCCTGATACGTGAAATAGCCAAAAAATATATATAGTTAAAAAAATAGATAACATTTTGGTAACACAATTAGCAAGTTTAGTATCATTCACTGATATAGAGCCCTGTATTCACAATTAAGAATCCTGATTAACTGAAGGCCATGTGGAACCATTTTAAAACTTGGCCCCATACTAAGGCTTTAAAAAAGTTACAAGTAATTGTTATCATTTCTCTAAATCAATTCAATTAGGTAAGAAATAAATAACAACAGCATAAATGTTAAAAATCCAATGTATTTGAAAATTTCTATTGGCACTTCTCAGAAGAAGTTGCTGTATACAGTTGTGCAGGTTGCATACTGCACAAGGACCCTCTATATAGAGGTTGTCATTCACATTATAGACATTATAGACCTGCATTTTTGTTAATGGAATTTTCTGTCAGTTAGCAGTAAAGGGTCTTGAACAACAGCAGTCCCTTTCTAATTTGCATAAAGACACTACGTGATCTAGTGGCAGCTCTATTTTTAAATATACCTATGTCAAAGAAGAAAATATTACAGTATCATTCATTTCAAGGACACTGAAAATACTACATATGAAAACTTATAGAATGCAATGATAGAGTGATTTAAATGAAATGTATAGCCTAAAGAACTATGTTTATTTAAAAATGCAAAACATTAATGAACTAGGCACCTAACTTTATAAGTTAGACAGATACCCTGTACTGAATCCAAAGAAAATGGAAGGATAAAGATAACAAACATGTATGAAAATGACGTAGAAATAAAAGATACAGAAGAATCAACAAATTATAGATTTGGTTTTGTAAAAATAATGATGATATGAAATTCTTCTGGCGATATTAAGAAAAAAGAGTAAAACACAAATATCAGGAATGAAGAGACTAACTAAAGATACTGCAGATATTAAAAAATAAAACTTTAAAACTTTTTACCAGAAAACATAGGAAACGATTCTATATTCTTTTTCATCTCTATTTTATTGTCTTAAAAACGTTTTAAGAAAAAAATTATACGTTCTATTTTATTTTAACCTTTTTAAGAATATTATTGTTAGGATTTGTGATAGAAAGGAACTTCTTAAACATGGCATGGTAGAATAGGCTGAGTCATTCGACTACAAGTACTTTTTTTTTTTTTTTCCTTTTTGTCTTTTTTCGTGACCGGCAATGGGATCGCAACCCTCGGTGTCGCGCCCGCACTGCGCTCAACCAGTGAGCGGACCGGTCTCTATATGGGATCCAAACCCTCGGCGGGAGCGCCGCCCTCTACCGAGTGCGCCACCAGGCTGGCCCTACATTCAAGTACTTTTAAGACAATGTCAGCTGGGATGGTGGAGAAAGGATACTCAGAATGTCCTTTTCCACAAAAGCAATGTGGACACTGGCAAAACTGTCCAAATCACCATTTTGGAATCCTAGACATTAACCAAAGGCTTACAGACAACCCGTGGAGAACATATTCAAGAAAAATGGATGAATCTAAGGAAGAACTGATTTATGGTCGCCTTGTAAACCAACAGCCCACGATTATGATGAAAGCAAACGACCTAAGAGCCACCGGATTCAGAACAGAGTTAGAGCTCTTTCAAAGCCCTATTTCCAAAGAATTTGTGCAGCAGTTCCTTGGAAAACCCCTCTCATAAGGCGTATCTTTATTTGACCTAACCGAGAGTGCACAGAATGCAATCAACCTTTTCTCAGGGCATTTGTCAAAAACAATCAGGAGCAATTGTCCGACATCAGAGCTGCCTGAGGCAGTTAGACATTTGAGCATTCCAAAACCCAGTCATTCCATATCTTGGAATATACCACAGAGAACCTCTTGTGCTTGTGTTCCCTGAGTTGGACAAGAGTCTACAGCCTCATCAGTAATAGCAAAAGACTAGAAATAACCCAAATGATCATTAGATAGTAGATGAATACACTTTAGTATATTCATATAATGCTTTATGATTTTATTAAGCATCAAAACACGTATAATGTTACAACTATATTTGATATTATCAAATGTTACAAAATATACATATTAAAAATTTTTGAAGAAGGACATCACTGTGAACTTAAGTACCAAAATAGGAGATTTAAAAAATATGTCAGAGGAGAAAATATAAGACTGGAGAAATCTGGACTTGCTTGTGAGTAAAGGAATAGTTAGGATTTGTGCACAAGACCAAGTGTACAGCATTTAAGGAGAAAAGAGCAGTAACAAATGTACAGGGGGAAATTGGTGTGACATGGGGACATCAGTTAAAAATGTGTCAAATCATTACACAACTCCAACAGCACCATTTATTGATCACTGCTTATGTGTCAGCAATATATTTATATATGTTATATGCAATCTCTAGCATTTAATATATACATTTCACAGATAAGTAAACCAAGGTTCAGCATGTTTCAGTAACCATCACAAAGTTATGTGGTCAAATAAGTAGCAGCACTGGCATCCACATTCAGCTTAGACAACTCATTTGGTCTTTTTATTTTTTTATTTTTTTTTTCCTTTTTGTCTTTTTTTGTGTCCGGCAACGGATCACAACCCTCAGTGTCGCGCCCGTATGGTCTTTTTAAATGAATGGATCCTTTCATAATTATGAAATGTTCCTCTATATCAGTGGTTCTCAAACTGTGGCATTAATTAGAGTCTCCTGGAAGGTTTGATAAAACAGAGATTTCTGGGCTTCAATCCTGACTTGATTCAGTAGGTCTGGGATGGGACAGGGGATTTGCATTTCTAATAAGTTTCTGACAAATGATATTGATGCACCTGGGCCAGGGATCACGCTTGGAGAGGCAGAGCTCCACTCATCTGCCAATATTCCTTGTTCTGCAGTCTCATTTGTCTGCCATTAATGCATCTACTCCATCTTTCCTGTGATTAGTGCTTACATGCTGTGTCATTTTTATAATTTTACTTTTAACCTTTTACTTTTAATCCTTTCAAAGTCTTTTTATCCAAAGTGTATTTCTTATAGACAGGATCTAATTTCAGTCTGACAAGCTCTTTCATTTGGAATGTTTATACATTAATGTTTATATTTGATGTAATTATTAATAAGAATGTATTTAGGTCTATTCTGTTGCTATTTTTTTCTTATTTGTCCTGTTCATTCTTCTTTTTTCCTCTTTTATGTCTTTAATGTTTATATTTGATGTAATTATTAATAAGAATGTATTTAGGTCTATTCTGTTGCTATTTGTTTCTTATTTGTCCTGTTCATTCTTCTTTTTTCCTCTTTTATGTTTGCTGTTGTATGAATAATGTTAAGTGTTCTATTAAATCAACATTATTGTCCTATTAGCCATCACTCTATGTTTCAGTGAATTTTCTTAGGATTACAATTTTAATCTTCAAGTTTTCAGAGTTTACCTTCAAATAATATTATACTACTTCATACGTAGGAACCTTTCACCTGTATTTTTCGTCACCTTCTTTGTGCTATTGATGTCATACATTTATATATGGTATCAATTCCATAACACATTTTTATTTGTCTTAAATAGTTGGTTATTTAAAAAAAATTATATAAAAAAACTGAGTCTTTTATATTTACCTATGTACTTAACAATCATAATGTTCTTCATTTTCTCCTGTTGGCATATTACATTTTGTTGTCATTTTCCTTTCAGCTGAAGAACTTCCTTTAACATTTCCTGTAGTGCGTGTCTTCTGGCCATAAATTCTCTCACCTCCTGCTTGTCTGACTAAGTCTGCATTGATTTTCATTTTTGCAAGTTATTTTCACTAGATATAGAATTTTAGGTTGATAATGTCTTTATTTTTCTTTCAACATATTAAGTATATCCATAATTGTCTTTTGATCCAATCATTTCTGACAAGAATTCTGTAGTTAATGTAATTTAGATGTATTAGGTTTTTTTCCCTCTGGTTGTTTCCATTACTTTTGCCTTTATTATGGGTATTGAACAATTTTATTATGAAGTGCCCTATTGTGTTTTTTTGTGTGTGTTGACCCTGCTTGAGATTATTAAGCTTCTTAAGTTTAGAGTTTTCATCAAATTAAAAAAAAATTTTGTCATTATTTTTTCATATATTTTTTGACCCTCCTCCTTTTGAAATATCAATTATATATACTGTCTGAGATTGTTCCACAGATCACTAAGACCATATATGTATGTATGTACGTATATATACATGTATGTAATTATATTTAATTTTACTGATTTTTTTACTTCCATAGTGTCTAAATTGCTACTACCTCCAATCAGCTTATTCTTTCTTTCTCATATTGCATTTTTCAGCTCTATATCCATTGCTACTTTTTCATGTTTTTCACTTCTACTCATATTATGTTCATGTTTTTTATTAAATTCTTGAAAATATTTATAACAGTATAGAAAGTCCTTTTGTTCTGCCAATTTCATCATCTCTGTCATTTCTGCATCTGATCATATTGACTAATTTTCCTCCTTCTTATGGGTCACATTTTTTTTACTTTGCATGTCCAGTAAATGTTTAAGGGATTCTAGACACTGAGAATGTTAGAATGTCATGTGTTTAGATTTTCTGTTTTATTCTTTCTCTTTGGAATAAAAAAAATAGATATTTTTGTTTTGTTCTCTAACAAGTGTTTAATTTAGTTTTGGCAGGCAGTTAAGTCATTTGTAGATCAGGTTGATCTTTTCAAAGGTGGATGTTAATCTTTTTCAGGGTGGGTCTAGTGCAGTTTTTAGCCAGGGCTAATAGAGCCTTACCATTAAGGGACTTCACCAATTGCCTCAGAGGTTCAATGACATCTTATCACTCTGGCTGGATGGAACTCACACCTCTTCCAGCCCTGTGGAATGTCTGGAAATTGCTTAGTTTCCAGCTCCCTGGAGGTGCACGTGCAGCTTAGTATTCATCAACTGACTCAAGGGAACTCTTGTCCCCGTTCTCGGGAGTGCTGTCTCTGGAGTTCCCTCCCCTTCCACACTCTTCCCTGCACATTACAGCCACCTCCAGCTCCTGAGCTTTAATGTCTGTCTTCTCAGCTCAGTGAGACCACTGTGTTCTGCTGGTTCCCTTCCCTGTGCTGGGTTCTGGGAATTGCCTACAGGTAGAAAGCAGGGAAGATTTGGGGGCTGGAATCATTTGCTTCTCTTCTCTCCTGGACCATTTCCTACATTACCTGGTGTCCAATGAATGGAACCAATTGTTCCACACATTTTTTCCAGTTTTAGAGTTAATCACACCAGGAACAAAAACCCAGTACTAGTTACTCCAATATGGCCAGAAACAAAAATAATTCTGGAATGTTATATTCATATACTAATACAAAAAAGACAAGAGACTTAGATTTTAATCCCCATGGGCTGGGAGTTTTCTTGCATGAGTAAGCACAATGATTTTTCTTTGGAACATTATGACATTATGATCTTGTTGAAATACTTTTTTATTCTAATACAATAATGCTGTAATCTAGAAATCACCCCACAGAAAAGACATATTGGAAAGACTGTTACCTACGTTTCTCCTAGGAATCCCATTAACCTCTAAATTGTGACCTTTCACCTCCTTTTTTTTCCCTGGACAGTACAGAGAGAGGTTGAACCCCAGATCCCAGACCTTGATGTTATCTGCACCATGCTCTAACCAAGTGAGATAACTGACCAGCTCACCTTCAATCCCATTAACCTCTAAATTGTGACCTTTCACCTCCTTTTTTTTCCCTGGACAGTACAGAGGTTGAACCCCAGATCCCAGACCTTGATGTTATCTGCACCATGCTCTAACCAAGTGAGATAACTGACCAGCTCACCTTCCACTTACGCAGTGAAGAACACTTTACTTTCTAGTCCAGACCATTTTGCTGGGCCTTGGTCCCAGCCCGTTACCTGCTAGACACCTCCAGCTGGATGACTTAAGGCTCCCCAGGTACAACAGACCCAATTATTTCCATTCCACAAGCACACCACCATGTCTACAACCTGCTTTTTCTTCTCTATTTTTTATTTGAGATCACTTCTTAAACCAGATGCTTAAAAATCATACGATGTCATTTCTTTTCAGTCACACCCCACATGCAAAGCAGTCACCAACCCTTATTAATTTTTTTTCTTGCTGTTGTTCACATCTGATCTCTCCAACAGTATGTATAGTAGGATTTTTTGGTAACTAGCCAGTACAGGGATCTAACTCTGGACCTTGGTGTTGTCAGCACCACACTCTAACGTGTCCTCTGCAAGACTATAATTCTGGTTTTCTGTATTCTTACATGGACAAATGCAAAAGCCTAATAGTTGTTCTCCCCTGCATCTAGTCTTAATTTTCTAAGTATAATTTTCAAAAGGTTAAAAGCATGACTTTGTGAAAATATAAAATGAATTGTTAAAGTTGTTAAAACCACTAACGAATGAGGAAATCAGTTCAAAGTAGGGGCTGAAGAACATATTTATATGTGGTAAGAAATGCCGAAATAAATTTTCTAATGATGTAAATAAGTTAATATCTTATGTGGCAATAAAATGCAATGTTTGACGTATCTCTTCTAACAGGCATGAATCAACTGTTTCTCTAATAGGTAAGAATTATTTGCATTGCTATGGAAAAGAATTATTTGCATGACTATCAGTTTTCTACTATTTCTATCCTTATAGAGTTATAAAATTGCCTAGTTGATGGAAATTCAAAAGTGCACACCCTCAAAAAATCGGTGATGTTCCAAAAGACTTACTAGACAACGTCCAGCATGACATTGTAAAGACACCTGTAATTTCCAAGTCTTGGATATTTTTTCCTGACATCAGCAAGATGACAGTACTCCCTATCCCAGGGAAAAACAATTTTCCCCAGACTGGATGCAGAGAACTCTTAGGAAATTTTAAAGACTTTTAATTTAAAAGTCAAGTAAAAATGTAAAGGTTTGTAGGGTGGATTTCTAGGGATTTTGACATCAGTTTTTTTTTTTAATTGTATAAATTGGAAAGGCAGAATTTTGTGGTAGTTAATAACAAAGATTCTGGGATCAGGCTGCCTGCCGTGAGCTCTGAGGTTCTGTGACCTTGGGCAACTTAGTTGAACTCTCGATGCCTCAGTTTCCTCATGTAAAAAATGTAGGTAATGAAGATTAATTAGTTATTTTTATTTACTTTATTTAATATTCTATTTTATTTTAGTGGAGCACTTAGAACAATGTCTGGCACAGGATTAACATTACAAAGAATTGTTTGCTAAAATTTGAAAATATAACACAGAAGTAGAAGGAGGAAAAGTTCGTGATTTAAATCTTGGAATGTATTTCTCATGAGCACTCATGATAGTGAGAGTGGCGAATGTTGTGCTTTTGTTATAATTCAGTCCTTATTTAGGAGAAACTGTTTCGTTCCAAATTACCTAAGGCCAAAGACAATGCAGTTACCATTCAATTTTCTTTTAATGCTGATATTGTAGGGAGGTTTCTCCTTTTGAAGGAAATCTAGCATCTAGTTTCCTGTGGGGAATAACATTTTGATGGTTGACTTGATTCTACTCTTTGCAAAAACGACTCTAGGAGCAGAGTTGTTGCTTGAGTTGATAACGGATCTAAGGAATGAAGGACAAAGGCCCATTTAGATTCTTACTGATTCTCATTTTTCTCCCTGATTTAAGCTCAGCAACTGGTCAAAAATGATCATCTGACCTGAAATGAGCTTAACTGTTTCTTGGACCTTGAGCAAAGATCTGCCATTAAATTGAAAACTAGAAGCATTCCACAAACACATAAGCTATTAGTGAGTACTCTACAATGTACACAATAGAGAATATAGGAGGACTATATGTCAAGGTAGTGGAGAAAATTGATACAAGACAGATCATTCTAACAGGATGATGTGCTCATCAAGCACTGTGGTTTTGTTTTTGTTTTTGTTTTTTTACCATAAAAAATATGAGATGGGAACCACTACAATTTATTTCTAAATTTCAGAAAGCCTAAATTTAATAGCTTGTCAATGTCACACAGCAATTACACGGTGCACACTGTGACACTTGAGCTGCAAATTTTGCCAGAGTGGGAAGTTCCCATTTCATCCCTCCTTCTCCTGTCTCACGCTCATGCACTGCAGAAACTCCTCGAGGTCATGAGCAGTCTACAGAATGTTTTCTTGTCTTGAGACCAAGGGTACAGGTGGCTTTACACAAGCGACCAAACGAAATCTAAGCTTTTTCCTTTTCCTAGTTTCCATATTTCTATTCACTCCTTGGTACAGACACGGAGAGACTTGTTTTGTTTAGGAGTATGTCCAGAGTTATTTTCAAAATGCACATTCTGCTTTTCAAGAAAATATATTAAAACCAAATACTTTCTTTGAAAATTTGTATTTGAGCAAAAAGTACAGATACTTAATTGGAGTAAACCCAGAAATAATTATAATTTCTCAGTGCAAAAATGTTAACCAAAGCATTCTCCAAAAGGTAGTCCCTGGCTTTTAAAGGTATCTATTTCCAAACTTAATAATAGAGTCAAGCAAAAATTGACAATGAGGATATTCAAAATTCAAAATATTATATGTTTGGTATAATCATTTACCTATACAATCATTAATTTATGGCTTGTAGATGTCGCCTTATTTTATCAGTATGTAGTGGTACACTGAACACATACCACGTATGAAATAAATACTCATTAAACTGATGGGAATTGGAAAACACCATTAATTACACAATTGCTAACAACCAAACCAGCTGTTGCTTTTCAGTCTTCTGGTGATATAACAAAATAGAAAATCATAGTCAAATTTGTTAAAACCTTGGAAGAAATATTAGTGTCTTAAAAATGAAACCAAATTAAATTGTTTAATTCTCCTCTTGTGTTTCTTTAAAAAACATAGATCTGTTTTTATAGCTTATCTAGATCAGATGAGATGTGATTGAAGAATATAAATGTTGGGGACCTTTGGCTGTGTATCCTGCCCCCAGATATCTGCCTACAGCCAGTCACACTCCAGGTGAAGGATTCAAGACACTGGATATGGGCCCAGGTGGGGCACATGGGGGACTCGATGGAGGAAAAGACACTGCAGGAATCATAAAAACCAAAATATCTTGGCCCAATGAACGAGTTTGCTTTGGCTGACCTTGCTTGAAGACATTCACAACACAAACTCAAGCTTCTCTCCTCCCACCCAAAGCCCCAGTCCAGAGGGCCTGGGAGGGTAGAAGGGACTGAAAGAAATGTCGAGAACGCAAGGTAGCAAGAAGGACGAAGCTGCAGGCTACCTGAGTCCTGGCTGCCACATGCTCACTTGCACACGCCACACAGCTGATGTGGTCACAGGAAATTCCAGAGGCTCAGACACACGGGAAGTGGCGACAATCACAGTCCCCCTGCCTGCCAGACCCCCCTAGGCGTACACCATTGGTGCCACTGGCCCCTGTTCATTCTTCCGGCCTGCCTGTTCTGAGCCAAGTATAGTGTGAGTTTGCCTGCATGGCCCTAGGATAACAGCAGAGTCCTATGCCTTTCCAATTTGGAGGCCCACTAGCTGCTCTTGGAGGCTTTATAGTGTTTTAAAATGGAATTTCCAGTATCTTCATAGTTTTCTAACCTACTTACTTTTAAAATAGAAAACTGCATCAATTTTAGGCCCAGTTCCTGAGAAGAGCTTGGTATTCATTTGGGTTAAGTGGGGTCGATGGAATGTCCCCTCTCATCATACCTGAGCAAAGAAACAACGAACAGAAACGCAATCAGAAAATGCATTTCAGGACTTGAACCACAAACCCATCTTCCTTTCTGAAAGGCTCTTCCCGAAAGGGTTTTAAAGGTACTGAAGAAGAAAACCATGTACCTAAACAGTTCACTGATGTACTGCAAGTCCCTGTAGGACTCCAAACCTGGGCTTCCTGTCTCTGGGTAAGCTTTTCCCCACTATCTCACTAGGCTTTCACCAGTGCCTGGTCCTGCTTTGTAGATTTTGGCACCAAAGGTGACTTGGCTGGAGCACAGGCTCCCCATGACCAATTACTCAGCTGCCTGTCATTGCATTCTTTTCAAAGCTTTCCACTGAAACAAACACAACCACTTGCCCCCAAAAGACAATAGAAGGGGCAAGGTTTAAAAGCCAGGGAGCCAGAGGGTTTTAAACATACGTGTCAGAGAGAAACTGAAAATATACCCTTTATCATGTCCAGGCTGTAGAGTCAGGTTCCAGTTTCTCCTCCAAATTCTCTTTTATCAGCAGGTGAAAAGAGTTCCAAGTAGCAATTTCAATTTAGTTGTCCAATATATTGCTTGCTTAGTAGCACTGCCCAACTGGCCTTCAGGGAAAGAGGAATCCTGGGCTAGGTGGGAGCAGAAAAGTAAATAGAGCCACTGGTCAGAGTTGAAGTGCTAATGTCAATAATGGCAGACCATGAGAAACAACAGCCATTTGGGAGCTCTCTAGAAAGTCTTATTTGCTCAATTCAAAATTTTTGTCTCTCAAGCAGAGCTAAGGGTTGGTGGACAAACTCAAGTCTTAAGAACGTGGTATTCAATGGGAATTAGATGTTGAATTTAAATGATCAAGAAAAAAATAGTGCTTTAATATAACCTCCCTAACACAGTTTATTATGCCTCATGTCAACCACACAAAGATCTGGGAAATGACTTGTTTTCTCAGAAGAGGGTAGAGAGGATCCTGTCCTCCTTCAAAATTTAGACACTTGAAACAAAGGAGACGGACACTCAGATGAGCTCCTGTCCTCACCTGACTACCTAATTTCCTGCCAGGGAAGACCATGCAGGATCTCCTGTCACTCAGAGGATGGTTTCCTCATTTCGCCTTTTGGGTCCAGTGATTATGGAAAGGAGTCTGGAAACCCACACACCCTCCAAACTGACTGTAGACTAACTTCTAAATCTCATCCAGCTATCACACTATTTCCCAATGTTTGTCTACTATGATTAATAACATTTTATTTAAAGTGTTCCTTTTTAAAAACACACTGTACATATTATAGAGGCAGAGAGATTGGGAAGGGAATGGGGAGGGAAAACAGGGAGAGGCTGGCCAACAGATACAAAATTACAGTCAGATAGGAGGAAAAGTTCTGATGTTCTGTTGCACAGTAGGGTGACTGTGGTTAACAGTTAAGTTTCTGGGGCTGGCCAGGTATCTCAGTTGGTTAGAGCACCATGTTTTAACACAAAGGTCATGGGTTCAGGTCCCTGTACTAGCCAGCTGCCCCCTGCCACTCAAAAAAGTTCTATATATTACGCAGTAGTAGGAGAGAGGCTTTTGAATGTTTTGCCACAAAGAAATGATAAATGCATGAGGTAACTGATACATTAACTACACTCCCAATTATTATACGACATATGTAAGTATCAAAATATCAGACTGTACCCCATAAGTATGTATAATTACCATGTGTTAATTAATGTTAAGAAAAAATAAAGATAGAATTAAAAAAAACACATTATACTCCAATGCGAGTACTATCTCTTATATCAGAAACTAAAAATACAGAGAAAAGAACGAGGCTGACAATAACTATTTCAGTCCTATGTTCTCTTGATCTCTCTCCCATTAAGGTGAAAGATCCCTGGGAACTTGCATAGAAAAACTGCTTTCCAGAAAAGCACATTGAATTCTTGCTTCACAAATCTTAAGAGTCAAATTACCAACCATTCAATATTGATCATCTGCAAAGAAGGAGGTCTTATGAAAAAGTGGCTTAAAAACAGCTGCATTAATTTTTTTCACAGAGTCAGGGAAGCCCAGAGAACATCTGCTCTTGGGATAGTTTGGCTGTGGTCTTAAATTGATAATTAACTAGTACTTGAAATCTGTGAAGACAAAGAAAAGTGGTACATTAGAATTATACAGAAAGAGTAATAAATATCATGACTCAGTAAAAACAACATTAATCTTTTCCCAACGTTCCAAAATGGATGGCTGGTTTTTATTTATTTTATTTTATTTTTGGCAGCTGGCAAGTACTGGGATCCAAACACCTGACCTTGTGTTATAATGTGTGCACTGTGACCAACTAAGCTCGCTGGCCAGCCCATGCTTGCACAGTCTATCTCCTATGGTCCCATATGTTTCTTCATAAGTATTACCATCATATATTTTACAAACATTTCCCCAAAGTTGTATATATTCCTGAGGTGTTTATGTTAGTTTAGCTTACAGTTCAGAGCCACCATGAATAAAACCCAGAAGGTTTTTTGTTATGTTGTTGTTGTTGATTTTATAAAACGTAGTAATATTTTCATAATTTGTTCTCTTCCTTGAAGTAGTCTAAAGGGAAAAATTAAACACTGTAATTACCTTTAAACAGATGCACTTGACTTCTGGCTGCAGTTTCACAAGCAGCTCGAGTGCCAGATGGCAAGATGGGCCATATAAGAAAGAAATTAGATTAACACTCGTCTTTGGTCTCTTAGGAAATGTCCACCAGAAACACCTGATATGAAAGACATTTCACACATGTGAAAAACTGATGTGACTCAAGAACCATGAAATGTGAGTGGAAAGGACCGGTGAAAGCACTTAGTGTTTCCATTATCTTCACGTGTTCCATGGGTGTCTGTGTAGGAGCACCACGAGGAAAGAATTCCAATCAATTCTTTGATAGCAACAATGACTGTAACAAGCAACCTGGTGTATGGAATACCCTGGAGCTTGGAATCCAAGGATCCAGTCTGGCCCCACAACCCATTCACTAGTTTCATAACCTAAAGGAAGTCATGTAACCTCACATGACTCAATCTTATCATCTCAAAAATGGGGAATGTTTGTCCTACCTACCAAGTATTAATCTTCCCCACTGTCCCCCCTGCCCCCGTCAATATTTGATTAAATTTGTGCTCCAGAACAGAAATCATACTGGAATTCTTTTCTCTACAATCAAGAAATCAAGTCTTCTTCATAGGCATACCAAGTATTAATCTTCCCCACTGTCCCCCCTGCCCCCGTCAATATTTGATTAAATTTGTGTTCCAGAACAGAAATCATACTGGAATTCTTTTCTCTACAATCAAGAAATCAAGTCTTTTTCATAGGCTCTCTTTCACAGCTTGAGTTCCAGACTTCACCATTTTTATCTGTGTTTAAAATAGTCTACCT
>NW_007729437.1:260413-261583 GCF_000696425.1 Galeopterus variegatus | reverse complement strand
TATCTAAGAAATTGTCAGCAGATTATGAATCACACATATGACCATCTAACCCCATGATTGTTGCTACACACAGAGTCAGTGTCTGTGTTTACTTTTGAGTTTATGGATTTCACTATCACAAACTTATCACTTAAATAACAACTTTTACCTTTCCATATTGCGGATGTAAGGTTTCTCAGAATTTATGTTAATGAGCTAGATTATAGCTCATAAAGTCTCAGAGCTGATCTTTAAGATATCTAGTTCAATATCCTCAGTTTATAGAGGGAGAAATTGAAACTCACACAAAGTATTAAATTTGATTTAGATTGATTATAATCATATTAAAATTTTCCATTCCATAATGTTTTGTCAATGTGTAGTCTTTCAAAATCAGCATATAATCTGTAAATCCTTAGGGGTTTTTTTTTTTTTTATTTGCTTGGCTTTTTGTTGACCATTGGAATTTCAATTCCAATCTTCATTCTCATCAAAATGTGCGTCACCTCTGGGACCAGCTTCAGGTACAGCAGCATGGGCCAGGACTCCACCCCTGCCATCAAAGGCACTGAACTCTCCATGATCTTTAATAAAGGAGAGAGAATTAGATCTCTACACATGCTATAGATCCTGCCAAGTGACACAGATGAAGTCCAAGTTCCTTATCTCCAAATGCAAAAAGTATCATGTCAGCCTCACCTTCGTCATTGTGTGTAATTTCAGGGGGTCACATCACTCCATACTTGGAAAGCTTTCTGAATGACATCATTAACATCCTCACCTTCATGTCAGGAGTGTAATTGTTGATTCTTCAGCAAAAAGAGAGATAAATTCATATGGAAACCATGTGTTAATTTTGTCTTCTCACAAGACTTCATTTTTGCTAGCACCATTGGAGAATAAATCTTTTTATGAAGAGTCCAGATAAGAAAAATTTGCTTTATTACTTTCAGAAACAATTTTCCTTGGACAGCTTACTACGTAACAAAAATCTAAGTTAATTTCTTTTCATTTATGACTTACAGGTCATGACTGAGAGACGATTACTTCTATAGAAGCTTATTACTTTTGTTCCTGCTCCTAGACTTCTGCATTTATCCGTCTTTACTACTGTATATAAACTTTCTCCTGTGTCTTATTTATAGCAGATTAAGCTTTATTGTGCTTTTATTGGCAGCTTTTCTTTTTTTT
>NW_007729437.1:255519-258959 GCF_000696425.1 Galeopterus variegatus | reverse complement strand
GGGGGGTGGGGGGAATTCTGAACATCTTAATCACTTCTTACATTATTGTTCATTGGATAATTAATTATAATGAGAAAAAAATCTGAATTATCTATGCTACCAAAGACATGTCGTAAATGATTAACAAGGTTTATTCCTGACAGCTTAGTGGCCACAGTTTATGTTTCCACTTTTTCAAATTCTTTAAAAATGAATTCAGCATCTAGTATACCATGCCATTCAATAAGCTGCAAAATCTTTGTCAGCATGCATAATTTATTAATTTAAGCTAGAATAATAATTTCTTCCTCAAAAACCCAAAGCTGAACTAATTAGAGAACTATTAAAAATTCAAAAATAAATTAATTTAGTAAATAGGGAGATCAAACTCCTTTTATTAGGAAAAAGAAATTAAGAATGAAAAGAAAAATCCATATATTAGAAAGTGCTTATGAAAAAATATATGGGATGAGCAAGGGTAAAGGGGGTATTCTTCTATTATCATGGTGACCTGAAGTGGTTAAATTGGTCAAGCCATTGTTCAAATCTCAGATTATTAACTGGCATTCAGTGATTAATGTAAAATGCCATAGCAGAAGTGAACTCCAATGATATTGAACTCACTTTCATTGACAAACCCTTTTCAGTAGCAGGGACAAATTCACTCTCCAATTTCATAATACTCTTTCAAAACCAATACCTTTAAAAAAAAATATTCTTCTTTGGCAAAGAAAAATTCAGTGCTGAAAGCAAACAGCCTCCAAGACAAGTTTTCAACTAGTGCTTTTCAAAATAGGTCAATTCAATACATCTTAAAGACAAAAATTATGCTAGATAAATACTGTATTGTCAATATTCACTTCAGCCAAATGCCACTTCATCTTCTCTCAGGCTTGTAGAGGTGGTCAGAGGAACAGCTCCAGAAGCAGTGACCTGCAGGACCAGTATCAATAAAAGGAACTTCATTGTAAACTTGTCCTGCATGGTTTAACTCAGTCTACTCTGTTCCTGTTTACTACAAGTTCCTTAAATATCCCTCTTTATATAGCCATTATGCCAGGGTCTGTGAACATAAAATTCTTTGAGTGAGTCACAGGTGATATCATTTTTTTATTTTTTCAAGAACATGATCTAACTCCTTATTCATTTAGGCAATTCAGAGTATATTTCTTCAAAATTATAAATAAGCTTTTACTTCCAGCCAGCCTGCATAATAAGTCTTTGTAAATAAAATACCAACAACCTAAAATATAACGATTATTTAAAATATATTTCAACAAAGCTTAGTATTCTCTATTTTACTACGATACTTTTATCACATTCATTGTAGATGAAATCATTTTTTAAAATTAAATAAAACAGATTAGATAAATAAAATCTTTTTCTTAGGAATGATAAATTCTCTCTATGCTCAATCTAGTTCCCTAGAGAACTTTGATACAGAGATTACATATTTAGCAAGAAAAAATTCGTAACATCATGGTAGGTCTATGTTTGTTCTACGTATTGTACAGGCTTGGATCCTGACTCTATAACTTGATATCTTCAGCCATCTGACCTGAAGCTTAATACCAATGAGGTGCCTGCATAGAGAGACTCCAGAGGCAAACTTTTCCACCCTCTCAAATTGTCTAGAGTTGGCAGCATGAAGGTTCACACTTTTCAACTCTGGGATAAAAAAGTTTGTGTAGGGTCCAAGAGAAGACAACCCCTTCAACCCCCTGAAGGTTCTCTGAAAAATCACCTGATAAACACAGATTGATATGAAGAAAAGGAATAACAAAATTTATTGTAACAGTTTTACACAACATGGGAGCCTATATAATAAAGATCTAAAGACATAGAGAAAACTGTCCATTTTAATGCTTAGGTTCTATGAAGCAGGCACAACAGTGTGAAATGGGATTGCACAAGAACAGTGCCATCTAACACTAATAGACTGACTGGGGTTACCCAGCAAGGTCTGTCTGCTCAGCGTCTTCTCGGTTTCTACGTACAGCATTCATTCCTCCAGGATAAGGAACAGGACCATTTCTGAGGTGGGGGTCTTATGCCCTGACATCAGACAAGGTAGGTTAGGGGATAATTTTAATCTTTATGGCTGGTTTGGGGGGAAGGGGGTCTGGTTTCTATGACCCACCTTGGGGAAGAGGGATCTTAGTTTCTGTGGCTTCCTCAGGGGGGAATGAGGCTGAGAGACAGGAGGGCAAGAGAAGGTCAGAGGAAAACCTTGCTCTTGAGGCTGCTTCTAAGACTTTCACTTGGGGGTATTGTTTTCTCAGCCCCAATGTTTGTCTCTGGAATCTCTGTATCTCTCTATAAACTCAGTTTTCCTCCTTTTTGACCTGTGTCCCATTTCCACAGATTCTTCATTTCAGTCAATGAGAATGTTTGAAGACTGAAAACATGTAAGAGTCAAGGAACCAAACTCTAAAAATAAAGCATTTTTCTGAGGTTAGGACTCCAGGGGAATGATCCTTTCTCACATAGGAAGAAAAGGAGGCCCTTTGCATTCTCCCTGGAATCCACCTCCACCTCTAAGACCCTCAGATGTCTCATTTGAAAATGTGTATATGTGCATAACAATCTTTGCTTTCTTACTCTTTGGTGACCATTAAATGGTACTACCTGTAATAAATCTTAGCGCATCCTGTAGCTGCTCTTTAATATTCATTCTCTTCCCCTAGGCCAGAAAGGAGACCGTTGTGCATCTAACTCTGTGTACCACACACAGCTCTATGTTTCATGAAGAGGAAGATCACATAAAAGAATTGTAAGGGAATGTTTTCAAATATTGAATTTAACTCTGGAGTTATAAGAGGAACACTAAACAATTTGGCTAGAAAAAAGAGAAAACGGGATTTGTTGGAAAATATGACAGGGGCTGGTTCTCCACCACTACATTCCTGCTGCCTGAAAACCTTGAAGTCAATGGTCGCTCAATAAACATGTCTGAATGAATCCAGTTGGAGAATAGCGCCTGAAGGACATCAGGAGTAAACTTCTTTTGGGGGAGAAATCATTAAATGGAGGGTGTGCTCCTAAGCCTCACTGAAAGCAAGAACTGGTCTTATCCATAGCAGGAAGGAATCTGGTTGCTGGAAAACTTGCAGGAAATATCATGAGAGACTAGGATGTAACATACAAGAAAATGGCTCACAAAGATACAAAAAGTGAAGTAATATCCTTACTGGAAATAAAAATAGAACACAACACCCCAAATTTTTTCTGGGTCTTGACTCACCAAGTATCCCAAGTGGATCAAGTGTAAGCAGATAAGACCACATGGGCAGTGACAGGACATTGCCCTGGTTGTAAACTTAGGTCCTGGAGCAAGTGACCTCCTTCAGAATCTCAGCTCCATCATTTTATGACCTTGACCCATCACTTTCATCTCTTGAAGACTTAATTTCTTTATCTGTGAAATTGGAATAATAATGGTAGTTACTTCAAAGGTATTG
>NW_007729437.1:251003-254774 GCF_000696425.1 Galeopterus variegatus | reverse complement strand
CTAGAAGCGGTTACAGAATGATTCTGACCCAGGCCCAGACTGGAAGTTGAGGGTCCCAGCAGAGCCATGGCTTCCAGAGGACACACTGAGGAAAGTGAGAATCAAGGGGTCACTGGCAAGGCTCAGTGTGAAGAAGAGCAGGTGTATGAAAGTGCAAGAGTAGCCAAGTCAGAGTTCCTGTGAGAGGGGCGACTTGTGCTAAGAGTTTCCTTACGAGAAGGTAGATTTTATAGCACAAAGCGTTCAAGACTCTATGACGTTGTTTCCTTCCTAAGCCAGACACCAGGACATCCCAAGGCCTACCCCTGATGCAATCACCTGCAGCCATGTGTGGTGTCATCCCTCAGGATCCACAGGCAAACTTAAACATGGTCATCGGTCAGGACGAGGCAGGAAAAACACTCCCAGGATACCCAAAGAAATCCCTTAGCTGGTCTTTTCACCCAGCATGGGGCTGCTCGTGCAGGCAGAAAACTTCAGCTAATTAACTTTCTCCTTTCATGGATGAAAAAGTGGAGATCTTCACTGGAAAAGGAAGTGAGTTGCATTAGGGGACATTCAGGAGGTCTCCTGACTCTGTCCTGACTTGTTGCTACAACACACTTTATTTTGTCATTTTGAGTTTTCTTCAGATTTCTGTCTCCCTAAGAGTGTCTTATTACTGCAATGATGCCATGATATTCTCAGGCTGTTTGGGTAAAGCCAGGCTATCCCCTTCACTTGTGTGGGTGACAGTAGTAATCTGACAGCCCAGGGAAGGTAATAGGTGGATGCAGTTTCCCTAGAGAGGTGGCAGTACTAGTCTGCTGTCTGGAAGATGTCCTTCTGAGCACCTGCTTTGGCCTGGGCAGTGTCCTGAGGGTAAGGTGCCTTCTGCTGCCAGGGTTCCCAGGAAGTGGCCTGGAGCACCTCTCAGCAGCCAGTGTTTGGAGTCACTCTCGCCTGTTGTGTGGACTTGGATGAGTTAATTTTTCCCTGCCTCATTTTCTTCACATGTAACATGGGGTCATATTAAGATTTTATAAAGAATTAATAACATAATCCCATAGAAGCACCTGCTATGTGTCTTTGTGTTATAGGGCCTCAATAAATGTTAATTCTTTTGTTTTTCCCTTTATCTCTGTGCCCATGTATGTTAGTCATGCCATGTTTGGGTTAGCCCAGCTAACTTTTTCTGCATGGGAAAAAAAGTTAACCTAAATAACAAGTGCAATATAATCATTTAAAACCTTCTTCTATAAAAAAAAATAGGTTTTTTAGAATGTGCAGGAGAATAGAACTTTTGCATAGTTCCTCTGTACTGTTATTCTAGTTTTAACCACAAGTGCATCTACACCCAACAAGGAAACACAAAAAGCCTAGAAACAGCAGACCTCGATGATGGAGGTTTGTATAGCCCCTCCGCCTTTCTTCTGGAATGAATTGGAGCTTGACTCTATGTGGAGCTGCTACTCAGCTCACCTTAGTCAGGTAGAGAATGTCAGAGTAACTGCTTAGAAATCTACTGCCTCCAAAAGTACTGCTCAGTACAAAATTATATTAGAGCTCCTAACCCCAAGATATTTGTCCCAAGGGGGAAGCTAAAGAATGCTGGCAAAAAACCTGGAATGCGTAGAATGGAAGGAGGGACATCATGCCGAGTGCAGCTCAGAGAAGGGACGTAGAGGGAAGTAGTGTATTAGTCAGTTTTGTGTTGCTATAACAGAAATACCTGAGACTGGGTGATTTATAAAGAAGACAGGTTTATTTGGCTTATGATTCTGGGACAGCTGCATCTGGCATGGGCCTCAGGCTGCTTCTACTCATGGCAGAAAGCGGCAGGCAGCCGGTGGCTATGAGCAGATCACATGGCGAGAGGAAGCAAGAGAGAGAGAGAAGGTGCCAGGGTCTGTTTAAGCAACGAGCCCTCGTGGGAACTAAGAGAGCGAGAACTCACTCATTACTCCCCTCTCCCCCAGGGAGAGCATTAATCCATTCACGAGGGATCTGCCCCCATGACTCAATCAGTTTCCACTGCCACACTGGAGATCAAATTTCCACATAAGTTTTGGAGGGGACAACACATCCAAACTCCATCAAGTAGGGAAGGTAAAGACAGCACAGTTCTTTTCTCTTGTCCCTTTTCTCCCCCTGCAATAACTCCCTTTCAAGCAACTATAAGCTAAGACATAACATACAGCATGCAGAGTGATGTCCTAGGTGCACATTATAAGGTAGAGACTATGTAGTGACATGTAGGTGTGCATCGTTAGTGAATTGTTCATTTCCTGTTCTTGCTCTCCAACAAGTAATGACTCAGAATGAACTGACTTTGACTTTGCGGCCTGGTTCAATGGAAAGAGCAAGACTTTGCAAACAGTCTTAGTCTCAAACCTCAGCTATGCTGCCTACGAGCTGTGTGGCTTTGGCCCACTTGTTGAAGTTCAGTTTCTTCGTCCATAAATGACTACTGTGAGGATTAAATAAGACAATGCAAAAACTGCTCAGCACTGTGCCTGACTCATTAACAGTCTTTCTGTAAGTGTTGGTTCTCTTTCCTTTTTAACAGCTACAGCAGTGCTTCCCAACATTACTTTCATTAATGCTTCCAGAAAGAGGCATTTTAAACATTTTAGACATTCTCCCCATAAACTTGTAATAACAGAGATACACTCTACGTGTGTTTATATGTTATTGCTTATCTGTCCTTTATACATTAAAAAGTAAGATTTTGTTGTTGCCTTTGATAACCAATATTTACCCACTTGGGGGGTGATATCACCTCTATTGAGAATGTCCTAAATAGCCTGTACACTACACTCCTGGATTGGTAAATGATCCATGACACCAATTCCACCTGGTCCAATGTGACATCTCACCAGGGGATTGATAAAAGTTTTCTGGAAGACGTCCATAAAGCCAAGAGATCTGGATTTCTGAGACATTTGTGATCCTGAACACCTTATTCACACTCTGACTTCTTTCTAAGAGCCAAAATTCACTAAAGCGGATACAGTTTAAGAAGAGAGTTATCTCTGCTAAAGTGAGCCACTACTGAAATTGGTGGGAGTGTGCATGGGTTCTGGATGTCGTGAAGAACTGGCTCACTGAACAGCAGCACTGCAAGGATGTGGTGGGACCACAGAAGGAAGAATCACAGGATGCAGCAGGGAAGGGAGATCCCGGTGCTTCTAATTTCCCTGAATCAAGCACACCACAGAAACAGCAGTCAGCAGAACTGAAAAGATATGTGGGCTAAGTGAATCAATGAGGAGATGAAACTCTAGAATGACTGGGGTTGAATTTCCTACTAGCCCAATGGGATGTGGCTCAGAACTGAAGTTAAATTTGAGGGGAAAAAAGTGAAATGTATCTGACACCACTGGACTGTGATTCATACATGCTACATATACAGAATAGATACTTAACATGGTTCTTTTTATATGATGGTCCTATGGGTTGGATGTGTCCCCAGAAGTTCATGTATTGTAATCTTGACCCCCACTGTGACAGTACTAAAGGGTGGGAAGTCCAATCATGGTGTTTGAAAGGTGGGGCCGTTAAGAGATGATTGGAACATGAGAACTGAGTCCTCTTTAATCCACCTATGGAATAATGGGTTAATGGTTTAATGAGTTATCAGGGGGTTGGTGGCTTTATGAGGATAGGGAGTAAGCATGTTTTTTTTTTTTTTTTGTCTTTTTTGTCTTTTTCCGTGTCCGGCAACGGATCGCAACCCTCAGTGTTGCCCCTGCACCAGACCGGGGACCAGCAACGGGATCGCAACCCTCG
>NW_007729437.1:238427-250003 GCF_000696425.1 Galeopterus variegatus | reverse complement strand
AGCGCCGCCGCGCTTCCCAAGCAGCGCACTATCCAGTGCGCCACCGGGCCGGCCCCAGGGAGTAAGCATGTTAAGGAGTTCTTGCCATTCTCACCACTTGATACCCTGCATTGCCACTGGACTCCGTACAGAGTCACCACCAAGAGAAGGCCCTCACCAGATGTGCCCCCTGGATCTTGGACTTCCCAGCCACTAAAAATGTAAAAAACAAATTTCATTTTCTTATAAATTACTCATTTCAGGTATTCTGTTAGAGGCAGCAGAAAATATACTAATACAGTGGTTGTGCCGTATTATCATTACTATTATTAATATATTTTAAGTATAATTTTCTAAGAGTTTTATCTCATTTTTCAAGAAATTGTATACATTTTATGAATTATTTTGTAGATCCTTCTTTAGCCTTCAAAGACTACAAAGGAATAGTATTAGTAGTCAGTTAATAAATAGGTGCTTGACACTAAATGCACTGAAATAAATACATGGAGGTGACATCACTGTACCCAGCACAGCCATGTGCTCACATTTCTGCAGCAGATAGGCCCTTTTCCACATGTGTGCCCAAACCAGTGGTGATCCAAGGCAAAATTATGAAATATTTACATGTCTGCCTACCCCAATTCCTGAGCCATTTCCATCCAAACAAATCAAGGCTTTCAGAAGCCTCTCTTGAACTCAGATGCCTATCAACAAATCCTTCTGCAAGGTATTGTTCCATGGTTCTTTGAAGAGCTAACTATATCATGGACATTTTCATTACTATACACAACTCTGAAACACATAAAGAACTTCAAAATATTGAGGTAAGACCCTCCCCTGGAAAAATGTGGAGAATGATGGACTCTACTGAAAGACTTAGGGGCATCATGGCTAGTTTGTGAGGGAGATAGTTTTTGAGTGAGTGCTCTTCCACTGAAAGCCCTCCTATTATCCCAGGTTGACTGTCTTTGATAGTCTTGATCAAAAATAGACCATGCAGGTCCTGCAGGAGAATCACATGGGCCCATACAGAGAAAGAGAAGGAGGGTGATGCAGGGAAGGGAAGGAGAAAAGAAACAGAAAACACACACACACACACACACACAAACACACACACACGGGGGAACAGAATGAAGCCACCTGAGCATTGCTTTACCAAATCAGAAGTCGAATTCTCTGTTCCCTCTTAGTTACCTAACTTATCTCAGACAAATACAGATGAAATACAAATACAGATGAATTCTATGTTCCCACTTGGTTACCTAACTTGCATCTCAGACAAATACAGATGAAAGAGAGAAGCTCTTCTTAGGCATTTCATAAGCTCAGGTTTCACATCTTAGTTTCATTATGAACAACAAATCTCTTGGGATTTTCCAACCCAAGTCAGTTCTGAGAAGATCTGCTCTGTGGAGAGAGCAGGAAACATCCTCCTTTCTAACACCGAATTCATCAGATGATAAATAAGCCCTGTAGAGAAGAGTGAGTTGAGCTCAGGATTCATTGTATAAATGCAAAATATCTCACAGTGAGTGACAACAATGTCTAATCAACTGTGTTTTAGGCATAACTCAAGGAAGGTCTTCACGTCTGTAGTCACATTCTTGTCTGCTTCTGGGAATACTCTGATCTGGTTTTTCATTAATGCAAGTGCAGCCTGCTCTCCTGTGCCCAGTTCTGGTGAAGTCGCTTCCAGGAATCCTTACCTCCTGGCTCACTCCTTCACTTCAAGCCCTATTCAAGCAGCCAGCACACTCTGTGTTTCGTACCTCAGCATTTGTGACCCTGAATAGAATATTCACATTCTGACTTTTTTCCCAGAGCCTAAATCCAGCAGAGTGGATTTAGTGGGTCTCTTTCCTCTAACTTCTAAACCCCTCCATTGGTGCTTCTCACACTGGCACCCACCCACATGCCATATCCTTGCTGGAGCTGCTCAACTAGAGTGTGTGATACAGAAATCACAACTTAGGCAATTTCTATGTCTCTTTTCTGAGGATAATTAATTTAATGGCTACTAGAATTATGCACGCAGAATGAGAAATGCCACCTGAAAAAAAAATTAAAAACTTTTACCTTTGTATCACAATGAAGTTTTAAGTTTTCTGATTATAAAAATAATATATGCCAGTCATAAAATATTTGAACTGTAAAAGAAAACAAAGAATCAACTTTATAAAATATGAGGAATAGAATAAAATTACAATTGATATTCCATTTGTTAGATAACCACCACTATAGGCACCATTCTTCCATGCATTACTTTATGCAGACACGCACATACAGATAATTTTATATAAATGAGTTCATATCATGCATGCAATATTTATTATAGATGACTTCCTTTCTCAATAGAGTAGGTCTTCTTGCTGTTCGTTTGTTCATTTGTTTTGCATATATCCACTTTCTTTTTTACTTCTTTCATTGAAAAACTCACCTCATCCTGCTCTCTCATTCCTCTTCATTTACCATCGGTTATATAGCTTTCTATATTTTCTTCCTTTTATTGTATGTACGCACACACACATACACATGCATACACATACTTGTATCACATATGCAAGGGGGAAAGAGGTTTGTCATGATTTGTTCTACAAAAATGGAATTATGTAACATGCATTTCCCTTATTCTTGCTTTGATCACTTAATGATCACATCCTGGAAAGCCCTCCAAATCAACTGATATAGAACTAATTTGTTCATACTAATAAAACACCGTTATTATATTCCATAGTTTGAATATACCGCAATTTTCAAGGCTTTCATTTTTTTTTGATGGGCATATATTCTCTTTCCAGTCTCTTACCTCCACACAAGGGAAGGGAATTTTAAGTCTATGCTACTCTAATACTTTTCTTCCCTCACCTTTGCAGATTTGTTTAATTTTCTGTTTCTTCTTCTCTGTACCTCTGGCAGGAGACTTGAATGGAGACATGGTTCATAATCTTTTAGAGATCATGGATCCCTTTGAAAAACTCTTGAAAGTGATAAAACCTCTCCCCAAAAATGTACTTACATTTTTAAGAATTGCATATAATTCTAGGAGCCTTGCAGGTAGGTGACAAACTCCTGAATTTGAGAAAAATTTTGCACAACAAAGAAGATTCTCTCATCTTGTAATCATCCACAAAACCTCCAAATCTCCCTCTCAATGATGACCTAGAACAGATGATGGACTCCTAGCATGGCAAAGGCAAACAGCTGAGAAGGTGTAACCAGACCATTACACGCTGCTCACACCCTTCTCTGTAAAGGTACAAGGTGCTCAGTGGACATGTTGCTTCTTTACATCCTGACTTGTGTCAGTTTGGGGGTGACTGTGGAGGTGATTGTCCCTCCATGTGACATAATCATGAAGTGCTTATCATTTACATGTCACTTGACTCTCTTAAGCTTGTCATTTGTCATTGTTAGTGTTGTCTCAGTTCTCATTTTTATAGTGATTGCGGGTCTCCACACCTCTTACGTGACCAGTGTTTTGAGGGTAGAAATCACTCCCAAACTCCAGCCAAAAGCAGCCTTCATTCCCCTGTCCCCAGCTCCATAGGGTGGGAAGAGTGATTGTATCATATGCTCAGAGTGATGGGAGAGAGACCAGAAGCCTTTTTGAGCACCATCCCCTGTTTCTATAGTAACTACAAAGAAATGGGCTGGAGATGTTGAGGTTAGAAAATTGGACTCCATATGTCACCTCTCCTGCATCTGCTTCCCCTTTCTCACTGTCCCCTAAAGGTTAGAGGCTAGTCCAAGACCATAAGGCATCAGGGACAGACAAGATCAGATGTTCTATTGCACCAGGGGTGGAGGCTACCACCCAACAACACGCACAATATCACATTTAGAGCAAACATCTTTTCAGTTTAAGCAATACGTAGTTTTAAATAATAAATATCCTCTTGTTTAAGTGACAGGTGGATGGGATTGTTACTTTGCATTTAAGAAATCCGTAAAGAAGAAAATACAACGCACAGGGGTCTAAGGTGGCACAGTATTCACAGAAACTACAAGCTCCCCATCCCAAAGAGATGAGGTTTTAATGGGGGAACACCGAACCAATTAGGTATGATAAGGAGGGGATCCCTAAGGTGACCAAGTAAGCACTACAAAGTGTAGCCTCTGGCCTGGGCTGTGGGTGACGAAGGCACCAAAGAGCAGAAATGATCAAGGCCAGGGTCAATTCCTGAGACAAGGAGGGACTAACCAAGGGGAAGCTTTAGAGCTAATGACCATCAGATTCTCTTGCTAGATGAACACTGACCATGTTACCTTAGGCATCAAACTGGGGAGAACGGGAAATTCAGGGACAACTATTTAAGAAAAGCAAGTTAATGCCACATGCTGCTGACAGGAGAATAGCTCAATTCCCAAAATCTTGTGTCAGAAGATGGAACACATGAAAATAGCCATTGATTGGATTTTAATGAGTCAACCCAACATTCCTGTAAGACTGGTACCAAAAAGTAAGCCCAAATTCCCTGCTACAATCATTGCATGGGAAAACCCACTGTTTTGCTATTTCATATTGCTGCCTGTTTGACTTACCCCTCTGTAGGAAAAATCTGCCCAGTGAGCAAATACTGTAATTTCAGCTGCAAGTCTTTTTGTTATCATTGGCACCTCCATGGCAGTGTTTGGCTAGTTTTCAGTTATGACAGGGAGACCTTCACATTTTCCTTATTACCCAAGCGTATGAGGGCCTGGATGGCTTGAGCTCCTCCTGGAGGCACAGAGGTCCTGAGAGTCTTGTCTGTTTTTCAGCCTTTGGCATGTCTGGCCCAGTAGCATCTCTCTTTGACTTTATTGGGAACTCAGACCTAGAAGGGCTTGAGAAGGTGTAAAATAAGAAAGCTGAGGAGATGAAGACCTAACACAAATGAGTGCATTTGGTATGGCAAGCACTAAGCCGGACACTTTGCACACTCATTCAATCTCATAATGACCCTAAGATGTTGGTATCATTTCCATTCTGCAGATGAGACACCTGAAGCTCAGAGAGTCTTAAGAATTTGCTGTGGTCAGCCAGCTAGTTAAGGAAAGGAAATGCCTCTAGGTAAAAGTTTTATTAATATAAAATTTACATACAAAAAGTATACAAGCCATAAGTGTTGATCTCAGTGAATTTCCACAAAGTGATTACATCTATGTAACCATAAATGGGTTATTTTATTTACTTAGTGTTTTCCTTCAGGAGTTTCCTAAATTTCCTGTGATTTTTCTAACTAGTGACTAGTAATGCAATTTTTTATTAGAGGATTTCTCTTCGGAGAGAAACTAATTCCCAGTTTTCATCAAGATGGAATTCTGCCCATACCCATATCCGGCACCAACCTAGCACCAGCTATGGCATAATTAGGGGTTTTGGCACCTCTCTCTGGAGCAGCTGTCTTCTTTCTTCACTAGCTCAGAAGACCTCAGCTCACTGCTGTGTGACAGCCCTGAACGTACTTTACTCCTATCATTACAAATGTATGTTCAGGAAACTAAAGGAAGAGGTACTCTTTAAAAACTCTTTAAACAATTCTAACATTCCTTGATTTATCTCCCAGTCTAAAGCCACCTGTTTCTCTCAATGATACCACAATTCCCACTACCAGAACCAAGGATCCAGCAGGGCCAGGAACTTGCTGCTCTGTTCCCTGACACCCCACCTCCTAGAGCAGCACCTGGCACAGAGTAGGTGCCCAATGAATAGACGAAGAAATAAATGAGTGAAGAACACTTCTACTTATCCAATCTCAAAGTCTTCCATTTATTTAACAAACAGTTTATTGACTTTTAGGGTCATCTGACATTCTTCCTCTGTTCTATTCTTCACCCACCACCACCTTTAATCAACTTCCAAGTCCTGTCATTTCATGTATACTTATCACATTCCTCTTAGTTCTTCTTTTTTTTGGTCCCATCTAGTTCAGAAGCTTAACGTCTCATACCTAGAGCCTTAAACTCTTTTGTGTTAGTCCATTTACGTTGTTTATAACAAAATATTTAGAACTGGATAATTTATAAAGAAACGAAATTTTTTGCTTACAGTTTCTGAGGCTGGGAAGTCCAAAGTCCATCTGGTGGTGGTGACAGTGACCCAGGGGCCTCATATTGCAAGATGGTGGAAGCAGACAGAGCAGAGAGTGCAAGAGTGAGACGCTTTTCTTTCAAAACCTTCAGAACCACACCCCTGACCACCATTTTTAATCCTTCACTACTGCATGGTCCTACAATCCAGTCACCTCTTCAAGGCTCCACCTTTCAATTACTGTAATAGGATCTTCCACCCTCTTAACAGTCACAGTGAGGGCTAAGTTTCTAATACATAAAACTTTGAGGACACAATTTAAGCTTCAGGGAGCTTTGGGGGGGACATAATTCAATCCACTACACCTTCCTAATTCCATTTTCTTTTCAAGACACACTGTTGCCAGAAATATTTCCTATGTTCCACTTTTTACATGGTATTCTCTTTCTCAAAAATTTATTCATAAACTAAAAGGGTTTCTCAAAGTAGGGCCTTTACAAGTTATTTTTATTTCCTTCTTTGTGTTTTTCTGTATTTTCCAAATTTTACAGATTAGTCTTCTTACTCACAATTTCAATACATATTTTTTTTAAAGATAGTATTATTGTCTCAACCACTTACTTCCACAAATATTTACTAACTGTGGGCCAGGCATAATTTCAGGTTCTAGGGAAAGTTGTTCTTGAGGAGCTCCAGGTGTAATAGGAGAGACAGAGTAAACAGATAATTACAACAAACTGATAGGAAGCTGCTGGCATCGCTTCCCCAGGGGCCTTGCAGGAATCAAGCAACAATGCAGAGTCGTGGATCCCAGGAAGCACGTGGGCGGGGCACACGCCCTTTCCACTGTATCAGGAAAGGCTTCCCAGAATAAGGCTATGAGGAGTCTTAAGCCAGCTGAGAGTGTAGAGCGGAGGCAGAGGGGGAGAAGTGTGAAGCTGGCAGAGGAAAAGGAACATGCAAAGCCCAGGAGCATGGCGCATTCTGAGGAGCAAGTCATGTGGCTGGAGCAGAGGGGTGTGTGTGTGTGTGTGTGTGTGTGTGTGTGTGTGTGATGGAGAGGGGGATGTCTCTAGAGACTGGAGTGCAGAGGAATGCAGGAGCTAAGGAGATCCAATTCAATCCTGACAGCATGGGGAGCCACTGAACAATTTAAGCAAGGGCAAGATGTGGTCAAATTCTCACTTAGAAATGTCATTCTGTAAACAAAATATTTTTTGAACTGTTTTAAGTCAAGTGAACAGATATGATGTGGTGGGGGAGGGGAGAGAGTGGAGAGGAATGGGTAAAGGGGCATGAAAATCAACTACAATGTATATTGAGAAGTAAAATAAAAATAAATAAATAAATTTTTAAAAAATAAGAAAAAAAATTAATTAATTATTTTTAAAAAAGAAAGAAAAAAAGAAATGTCATTCTGGTCACCTTGTGGAGACCATATGAGAAAAATGCAAAGTCGGAGCCCAGTTTATCAAAGTCAAATTTCTTTGCTTGTGAAAATCTCTACAATCTGCCCCCTCCGTCCTTTTCCAGACTCTTCTCCAACAGTTCCCTTCACCCAAAACTGCCATCCTTCCTATCCCTGTCACTTGTCTCTGCTGCTGCCTTTAGTTCTCCCAACAAAGAACTTCCTCTTCCTCCTTTTCCCCTGAGCTTTCCAAATCTTAACCTGCTTCCACCTGCCAGATACTTCCAGCCGTTGTTCCATCTCCCCTCCACCCTGTGTAGAACATGCTCCTAGGAATTGTGACTTGACTTTATATCTCCTTGTAGTGCCAGTTACCACCACAGGGCCAAACAAACCAGGACCCAAGGTGGGATTGTTTCAATTGATGGTCATTTAAAATTATGACCCAGGCAGTTTTAACACCTGAATACTGCTCTGAGAGGGATATATCCACAAGTGATAGATTTCCTGTGGGGAAAGCTTCTTTTCCCCCTAGGTAAACTCCAAAATTCTTCCTGAGCTTCATTCTATTAACTTACAGAATTGTACTCCCTTTTAAAGGCTAACTTCTTAATATAAAACAAAGCTTTATCACTTATTTTTACTTCCATTTAAAACCATCTGGATCCTTTTTTGGAGGTTCGATGGCAACCCAGCCGGAGGACAATGACGATGTGGGGCTGGGGGAAGAAATCAGAGATCTCAGGTTGGAGAGGAAAGGCTGACAATAGGAATGGAAGCCACCAAATCAGAAGATGAGCTTCCCAAACTTCTTAGCAGCACAGGGCAACAGCAGGGCAGAGAACCAAGAGCACTGTTTCTCCGTGTGTGCCTGGACCAGCGGCATCAACCTCTCCTGGAATGTCACTAGAAATGCAAAATTTTGGCTTCCTCCTCAGACCTACTGAATCAAAAACTCTGGGGGTGGAGTCCAGCAATGGTGTTTTGGGGACCGCTGCTCTAGAGTTTAAAGGGAGGATCTACAAAGAATTTGCACTAAAATCTGACTGTAGTTTTTTTTTCAAGATGAGCTTCCCAAACTTCTTAGCAGCACAGGGCAACAGCAGGGCAGAGAACCAAGAGCACTGTTTCTCCGTGTGTGCCTGGACCAGCGGCATCAACCTCTCCTGGAATGTCACTAGAAATGCAAAATTTTGGCTTCCTCCTCAGACCTACTGAATCAAAAACTCTGGGGGTGGAGTCCAGCAATGGTGTTTTGGGGACCGCTACTCTAGAGTTTAAAGAGAGGATCTACAAAGAATTTGCACTAAAATCTGACTGTAGTTTTTTTTTCATTTTCCCTCATTCTTTATTCCCAGGCAGCACAGACAAAAACAGATAAAAATCATGCATTATTGAGACCTATGAATGACTGAATTTGAAGAGGCTCATATTAAAGGCCCCTTTCAAAATAAAATCATCAAATACCTACAATGTACCAGCCACAATGGTAAGCAACTATCCCTGCCCTAGAGGTGGACTGCTCAAGCCAACGTGTATGTGTGTGTGTGTGTGTGTGTCTGTGTTTGTGCCTGTGTTGTGCATGGGTGTAGAGTAGAGAGTGGGGAAGGCTTTTTGGAAACAAGGAGTGCCACACTGAGTTTTGAAGAGTCAGTGGAGCTCTGTGTCNTGTCTGTGTTTGTGCCTGTGTTGTGCATGGGTGTAGAGTAGAGAGTGGGGAAGGCTTTTTGGAAACAAGGAGTGCCACACTGAGTTTTGAAGAGTCAGTGGAGCTCTGTGTCAAATAGTGGGAAGGTGCACTCTAGGCAAAAGGCCCCCCTGTAGAAAGCTCAGTGATTCCCTTGTCAATATTTTGATTCCTAAAGATATAGCAGAGCATTGCAGGAACCAAACTGGGCAGGAGTTTGTTTTTTACTGCCTGACTTCACTTAGATTCCACAGCCTGGATGAAAGAGGAACAATTGCCTCCTGATTTCTCTCTATCTTAATCCAAGTGCAACATTGAATCCATCTCCATTTTCTGGCTGTCTTTCAAAGATTTCCTGAGGCTGCTCTTTCCTCTGGTTCTTCCTGGATCTCCCATCTACTTAGAGGACCAACCTCCCAACACCTACAGCTTCATCAAACCAAGGTAATCATGAGCAAAATTGATTGATTCTCCTAGTCAACATTTATTATACTTGTTTTTTTTGCCAAACAGTGAACATGGTCTTTATGGGGTTTCCAAAGAAGTATGGTGATGCCCGCCCTCAGAAAACTTACAGCCTAGCTAAAGATACAAGACCTTGACATTCAAAATAGCAGCATATACTGCAAATGATTTGTCAAGGAATTATATGAACCTTAAACACTGTAGGAGGACACGGGTTGACAAGTTATGGGACACAGACCAAATTCAGCCTGCCATGTGTTTTTGTATTGCTAANTTCTGGCTGTCTTTCAAAGATTTCCTGAGGCTGCTCTTTCCTCTGGTTCTTCCTGGATCTCTCATCTACTTAGAGGACCAATCTCCCAACACCTACAGCTTCATCAAACCAAGGTAATCATGAGCAAAATTGATTGATTCTCCTAGTCAACATTTATTATACTTGTTTTTTTGCCAAACAGTGAACATGGTCTTTATGGGGTTTCCAAAGAAGTATGTGATGCCTGCCCTCAGAAAACTTACAGCCTAGCTAAAGATACAAGACCTTGACATTCAAAATAGCAGCTTATACTGCAAATGATTTGTCAAGGAATTATATGAA
The DNA here is from genome assembly GCF_000696425.1 of Galeopterus variegatus. Taxonomy (NCBI): domain Eukaryota; kingdom Metazoa; phylum Chordata; class Mammalia; order Dermoptera; family Cynocephalidae; genus Galeopterus; species Galeopterus variegatus. Next base: position 239,859 of record NW_007729437.1, on the reverse strand, counting down.
CCTTAAACACTGTAGGAGGACATGGGTTGACAAGTTATGGGACACAGACCAAATTCAGCCTGCCATGTGTTTTTGTATTGCTAAGAATGGTTTTTCCATTTTTAAATGGTTGAAAAATCAAAAGAAAAATAACACATTAGGAATTATGAAAACTAAATGAAATTCAAATATCAGTATTTATAAATAAAGTTTTATTGTAATACATCCATACTCATTCAATTATATATTATTTACAGCTGCTTTCTTTCTACAATGGCAGAGTCAAATAGTTGCAATGAAGATCATATGGCCTACAAAGTCTACAATATTTATTATCTGACCCTCTACAGATAAAGTTTTCTGACCCTTGTTGTAAGACAGCATTTTCCAAATTATTTTACAAGAAAAACAATATATAAAACAAAAATGTATCTCCTACTTGCTCAACCAGCACTCCCCACCCCCCAGTTTTCATCTTTCTCCCTTCTGCAGCTACCCAGACATCTTCAAGGAACCCTAAGATGCCAAGTTGAAAAATACTTACTATAGAAGTTCAAAGCAGGAAGAGATCTTCTGGAAGAATTTAAAAAGTTTTCTTCTGAAAAATGGGCATTTAGCTGGACTTTGAAGATTGGGAAAAATTAAGAAAGGAGGATATCAAAGTATAATTTTCAAAAAGTTAAAAACAAGTCTTATGCAAGGATTTACTTGATTCATTAATGAGAAAATCAGCAGGATAGTAAAGGTGGTTCAAAGAATATTTGAGCAACTTGGTATGTATAGGAATTTGAAAAAAGAATGTTAGAATAAGTTTAGATTAGGGACAAAATGGTTAGTATCCTACAAGGCAAGAAAATCATACCATTGGAGTTATCTTTTCTATTGGACAAAAATCATTCATATTGCTAATAGACGAAAACTGATAAATTAACATGTAACTGCACAAAGTTCAGACCATTAATCAATAGTGAAAAGCAAAACAAATAAAAATACATTCCCTTGCATGATTAGTCCCTGGATGGACCAGTTATACAATGGTCTGGTAGGACATTGAGAGGTCATGCTGTCCTCTCTTTGCCTTAGTTACAAGTTCTATAAATTTTTCTTAGCAAGAGGTAAAGAAGAACATTTCTTTAAGATTTTGTTTCCAGCAAATATTGAGAGGCAAGAATGTATATAGGTTACTGGGATCTATTTTGGAGTCAGGGCATTAGAAAGTAGTTGCCAAAAATAGGTTCTATCTCATAAGGTAGAAGTGAGGCATTGAGTTCATATTTTTAAGCATCTATCCTTTCTCCTGATCTGATTTCTAACTATGCTATTTGAAGTTCTCAACCAGCAGCTCTCTGATTCCCAAAAGAAATATTAAATTTCAGTTTAATATTTACCAAAGACATTTAATAAGATTGTCTAAGAATTTTTTTAATAAAAAATTTAAAAAACCCTAAAGAAC
>NW_007729437.1:234305-236677 GCF_000696425.1 Galeopterus variegatus | reverse complement strand
GCACTCTCCCGAGTGAGCCATGGGGCCGGCCCTGTAGAGTCAGTTTTGATTCAATAAAAATAAAAATAAATAAATAAATAAAATGGATTAAAGCCTTAAATGTATGACCTGAAGCTATAGAACTCCTAGAAGAAAACACAGGAGGAAAGCTTTTATAACATTGATCTTGACAATTATTTCTTGAGTATGACCCCAAAACCAGAGGCAACAAGTAGACAAGTGGGACTACATCAAACTAGGAAGCTTCTATGAAGCAAAGGAAGCAGTCAACAGAGTGAAAAGTCAACCTATGGAATGGGAGAAAATATTTGCAAACTATATATCTGATAAGGAGTTAATATCCAAAATATATAAGGAACTCCTACAACTCAATAGCAGAAATAACTAATAAGCCAATTTTTAAAATGAGCAAAGGGCTTAAATAAACATTTTGCCAGAGAAGACATACAAATGTCCAAGAGGTGTATGAAACGATGCTCAACACCGCTCAATTATCAGGGAAATGAAAATCAAATCTACAGTGAGATATCAAGTTATACTTGCTAGAATGACATTAGAAAAACAGAAAATAACAAGTGTTGACAAGGATGTGGAAAAACTAGAACACTTGTGCACTGTTGGTGGAAATGTAAAACAGTGTAGCCTCTACGGAAAATAGCATGGAAGATAATAAAAAAATTAAAAGTAGAACTACCATGTGATCCAGTAATACCACTTTTGGGTAATTATTCAAAACAATCAAAACCAGAATATATTTGCACTCCCAGATCCATTGCAGTATTATTCACAATAACCAAGAGGTAGAAGCATCCTAAATATTCATTGACAGATGAATAGATAAAGAATATATGTTTTATATACGCATAATAAAATATTATTAGCCCTTTAAAAAAGAAGAAAATCCTGTCATACTGTATAACATTAATGAACCTCAAGGAAATTTTGCTAAGTCAAATAAACTAGTCACAGAAAGACAAATAACATGATTCCACTTTATATGAGGTATCTAAAATAACCAAATTCATAGAAAAAGAAAGTACAGCAGTGGTNAAAATTAAAAGTAGAACTACCATGTGATCCAGTAATACCACTTTTGGGTAATTATTCAAAACAATCAAAACCAGAATATATTTGCACTCCCAGATCCATTGCAGTATTATTCACAATAACCAAGAGGTAGAAGCATCCTAAATATTCATTGACAGATGAATAGATAAAGAATATATGTTTTATATACGCATAATAAAATATTATTAGCCCTTTAAAAAAGAAGAAAATCCTGTCATACTGTATAACATTAATGAACCTCAAGGAAATTTTGCTAAGTCAAATAAACTAGTCACAGAAAGACAAATAACATGATTCCACTTTATATGAGGTATCTAAAATAACCAAATTCATAGAAAAAGAAAGTACAGCAGTGGTTACCAGGGGCTGGCAGGGAGGGGAGAAATGTAGATTTTTTTTTTGTATCCCCAAAATTTATATGTTGAAATTCTAACCCCCAAGTATTACATATTAAGCAGTGAGGCCTTTGGGGGGTGATTAGGCCATGAGAGTTCTACTGGGCTTGCGCTGGGGTTACTGCCCTTATAAAAGAGACCCAAGAGAGCAAGGTTAGCCCTTCCACCATGTGAGGACATATCAAGAAGGTGCCCTCTAGGAACAAGAAAGGGGCCCTCACCAGACACCAGATCTGTCAACACCTTGATCTTGGACTTCCCAGCCTCTGAAACTGTGAGAAATAAATTTCTGTTATTTATAAACCACCTAATCTAAGGTAGCTTGTTATAGCAGCCAGAACAGAGTAACACAAATGGGTATAGAGTTTGTCATGCAAGGCAAAAAAGTTCTAGAAATCTGCTGTACAATGGTGTTCATATAGTTATCAAGACTGTACTATACACCTGAAACTTTATTAGGAGAGTAGCTTTCATATTATGTTTTTTTTTTTTTTTCCCTTTTTGTCTTTTTTCGTGACTGGCAACAGATTGCAACCCTCAGTGTTGCGCCTGTACCGGACCGGGACGGCTACGGGATCGCAACCCTTGGTGTTGCTCCCACACCTTGCTCAGCCAGTGAGCAGCCGGTCTGTATTTGGGATCCGAACCCTTGGTGGGAGCGCCACCGCACTTCCAAAGCGGCGCACCGTAGCAGTGCGCCACCGGGCCGGCCCCCATATTATGTGTTTTTTATCACAATAAAAAAATGAAAAAAAAATCCCTCCACCATAGGATATTTTTGCCTTTGAAAATATTAATCGTCACCACAATATTTTTTGTCTTTCTCTATGAGAGAGAATCTATCTATTCTATCCAGAGCTTTTCAACTTCTCGCTCCTGGTGTGGAATACAGTCCAAATTCCAGCATCG
>NW_007729437.1:232082-233643 GCF_000696425.1 Galeopterus variegatus | reverse complement strand
AGGAGAGTAGCTTTCATATTATGTTTTTTTTTTTTTTTCCCTTTTTGTCTTTTTTCGTGACTGGCAACAGATTGCAACCCTCAGTGTTGCGCCTGTACCGGACCGGGACGGCTACGGGATCGCAACCCTTGGTGTTGCTCCCACACCTTGCTCAGCCAGTGAGCAGCCGGTCTGTATTTGGGATCCGAACCCTTGGTGGGAGCGCCACCGCACTTCCAAAGCGGCGCACCCTTCCCAAGCGGCGCACTGTAGCAGTGCGCCACCGGGCCGGCCCCCATATTATGTGTTTTTTATCACAATAAAAAAATGAAAAAAAAATCCCTCCACCATAGGATATTTTTGCCTTTGAAAATATTAATCGTCACCACAATATTTTTTGTCTTTCTCTATGAGAGAGAATCTATCTATTCCACCGGGCCGGCCCCTATCCAGAGCTTTTCAACTTCTCGCTCCTGGTGTGGAATACAGTCCAAATTCCAGCATCGAAAGTTCACACGACATCCAAACATTGCTTCAACAGTCTCGGCCTTATTGTCCACCAATAAACATAATGTACTGGATTAATGAAAGACGTGAACCATTTCCATTACCTCAGAAAATTCCCTCACCCTTTTGCATCAGTTCTGCTCTCCCACTCCCAGTCCCTGGAGCCATTAATCGCTGTACTTTTGTACTTCCTAGAATGTCGTATAAGTGAATTATGTAGTAAGGAACATTTTTAGTCTGATTTCTTGCACTTAGTATGTTTTTAAGATTATTTTATGTTGTTGCATATACCCATAGTTTGTTTGTTTGTATTGCTGAGTATTACTCCAATTTGTTTGACTTTTTCAAGAATTTGGTTGTACTTCTACTTGTAATACCACACCAAAGATCTGTAATTGATGTTCCTAAAAAACAGTCTCAAAATCAGAGAAACAGAAGATACATGGAAATACAAGAAAATTCAGAGGGAAATAAATATCCAAAGCCAGGTAGACTTCTTTGCTGGATGATTCTGCTTTACTGATTTTGTGTACTCTTCTTTCAAGGGCTATGGTGGATTGAGGAAGTTACTCTTGGAAACCAACTTTTCTCTTCCCAAGCCATAAATAACACCAATGTGTCGAGTCTATAATATACTAAAATCAAGCTCTTATTCACTGGCGGAGGGGGAAATAAAAGCAAATTATAAATCTCTCATCTAAGCCGCTGGTTCTTGATTCTGTCTGAGCATCAAAATTACCATTAGAAACTTAAAACATATACACATGTCAGTCCCCACCCCTGACTTTGACATTATGTTACCAGAGCCCAAAGCTCAGCTGCTCTCCACACAGAAACAAAAGACTCATCAGTCCCAAATGTTGGTGCAAGGCAGGAAGTTTATTAGCAGACATCTGAGGAGACAGCTAAACTACAACTGTCTCAGAGCTTTAAGGTTTCAGGGGGGACTTACATGAGATAAAAGGACAAAAGGAGAAGTGTATTGAAAAATATAGTAGGGATAGGGTCAGTGACTACATACGGATCAGCGTGTCTTAATCTCCATCCTCTGAAGCCTGGAGTCAGACTTCTTGGC
>NW_007729437.1:228698-230660 GCF_000696425.1 Galeopterus variegatus | reverse complement strand
CTTAAAGTTTACTTTCAGATAGTATTACACAACTTCAAATATAACAACCTTACAACTCTATTTTTCTTCATCTCCTTTGTGCTATTGATGTCATACATTTTACTTGGATAATGCTATCAACTCCATAACACATTTTTATTTCTTTGCTTCAAATAGTCAATTATTTTAAAAATAATGAATATAGAACAACTGAGTCTTTCCTATTTACCTATATATTTAATAATTGCAATGCTCTTCATTTCTCTGTGTTGCTAAGTTACCATTTGTTGTCATTTTCCTTCCAGCTGAAGAACTTCCTTTACCATCTCCTGCAGCGCGTGTCTTCTGGTCATGATTTCTCTCACCTACTGCTTGTCTGATTAAGTCTACATTGTTTTCATTTTTGAAAGTTGTTATCACTAGATATAGAATTCTTGATTGGCACTGCTTTTTTTCTTTCAACATATTAATTATATTCAATCATGATCTTCTATCTGCATTGTTTCTGACAATAATTCAGCAGTCAATACATACTTCAATGTATTGTCTTTTTTTAATCTATCTGTTTCTATGGTTTTTACTTTATCATAAGTTTTGAACAATTTCATTATGATGTGCCATGATGTGGTTTTCTCTGTGCTTATCTTGGTTGAGATTACTAAGCATCTTCAGTTCAGAGTTTTCATCAAATTTGGAAAAGTATTTGTGATTAATTTTTAAAATACATTTTGCCCCTCTTTCTTTTGGGATATCAATTATGTAGACTGTCAGAAATTGTTCCACAGATCACTAAGATTGTATATTATATTCAATTTTACAGGTTTTTTTTTTAACTTCTGTAGTATCTAATTTGCTATTAAGCTCAATCATTTTGTTTTTTATTTCAAATACAGCATTCTTCAGCTCTTGTTCCATTTGTTTCTTATCACTCATTTCTCTCCATATTATGTTCATGTTTTCTATTAACTCCTTGAAAATATTTATAACTGCTTATAAAGTTGTTTTTTCTGCTAATTCATCATTGCTGCTGTTTCTGCATCTGTTTTTATTGACTCATTTTCTCCCTTATGGGTCACATTTTCCTACTTTGCATGTCCACTAAATTTTTATTGGATGCTAGACACTGAGAATATCATATTGCTAGGAGTTTTGATTTTTTGTTTTTATCCTTTCTTACTTGAAACTAAAAAAAAAGATTTTTTTTCTTTAAAATATCTTTAATTCATTTTGGCAGACAGTTAAATAATTTGTAGATCAGCTTGATCTTTTCAAAGGTTGATGTTAATCTTTTTCAGGGTGGATCCAGTGTAGCTTTTACTCAGAGCTAATAGAGCCTTACTATTAAGGGACTTCACCTACTGCCCCAGATGTTAATGATATCTTGCCCCTGTGGATGGAACTCAAACCTCTCCCAGCCCTGTGGCATCTCTGGAATTGCTTAGTTTCCAGCTCCCTGGAGGTGTACATGCAGCTTAGTATTCATCAACTGACTGAAGGGGACTCTTGTCCCCATTCTCCCGAGTGCTGTCTCTGGAGCTCCCTCCCCTTCCACGCTCTTCCCTGCACATTACAGCCACATGCAGCTCCTGAGCTTTAATGTCTGTCTTCTCAACTCAGTGAGACCACTGTGTTCTGCTGGTTCCCTTCCCTGTGCTGTGTTCTAGGAATTGCCTACAGGTAGAAAGCAGGGAAGATTGCAGGGCTTGTATCATTTGTTTCTCTTCTCTCCTGGACCATTTCCTACACTGCATGGTGTCCAGTGAATGGAACCAGCTGTTTCATACATTTTGTCCAGTTCTATAGTTTTCACAGCAGGAAGGGAAATTCATACTAGTTACTCCAATATGTCCCCAAACAAAAATAATCCTTGGGTGTTATCTTATATACCAACACAAAAAATGACAAGAGCCCTAGATTTTAACCCCCATGGGCTGGAAGTTTTCTTGCATGAGTAAGCAGAATACTTTTTCTTTGGTATATTAT
>NW_007729437.1:226405-228154 GCF_000696425.1 Galeopterus variegatus | reverse complement strand
ATTTCCATTCCACAATCACACCACCATCTCTACAACCTGATTTTTCTACTGTAGTCCCTATTCAAGATCACTTATTAATCACCCTGCATCATTCCTTTTCAGTCATACCCTACATGCAAAGCAGTCACCAGACTCTCTAGTAATTACCTTCTAGCTGTTGCTCAATATGTCTTCCCTAACACAATATATTATAGCTTTTTGTTTGTTTGAGAGTTTTCTTTGTTGTTGTTTGTTTGTTTGTTTTGGGTGGCTGGCCAGTATGGGAATTAAACCCTAAACCTTGGTGTTATCAGCACCACGCTCTAACCTGCTCCCTCCAAGACTGTAATTCAGGTTTTCAGTATTTCTTGCACAAATCAGTGAAATAGTACAATAGTTGTTCTACTGTGCACTTAGCCTTATTCCTGCTGATCTATCTTCCCATACTTCCATCAAAAAGATATTCACATGCAATTTAGTCTTTTCTCTCTATTTAAATCCCTTTAATAAAGCCATATAACTTGTGAGATAAAAGTCAAACTCATGACCGTAAAATTTCTTCATGATGTGGTACTTCATCTCCTGCCATTCATTCCTTCATAATTTATGCTCCAATGTTACAAGACTACTCTTTGTGTATAATGAGTCCTCGAAGAGGCTACTTGCTCCACCTGGAATCCCTTTATCCCACCACTCTACACATAAAATCCCTCTCATATTTTAATACACATCTCATACATTGTTCCCACAGTGAGTGTTCTGTGGCCACTGAATCCTTCTGCAGAGATTGACTCTCTTCCCTATCTTATATATGTTTCTATTAGCCTACCAACTCCATTGAATTATAACTTGTGACTTACAAATCTGTCATTTTTTATGTTTTTAGCATATTTTGTATCCTTGAAGGAAGAAACTTAGTAATTTTTGCATCTCCCATGCCTGTCACAGTTTCTAGAATCAAGCATATTCCAAATATTTTTTAATGAATGAACAAAGTTAAAAAAGTGAGCCTGGGAAATTGTACCCAGCCCAGATGTGGCATATCCTTCCCTTTGTTTGGAACAGGGTCAGTGCCCATCGCTAACCCACTCCAGGGTGAGAAGGTAGGCAAGATCAGAAAAACTAGACTCCAGTTCTGACAGTCTTGAAGAGCTGCCTGCTAGAAGGTCTTCTCCACCTGATAGGCTACAAGGTAGGCAGGCCTGTTGCCTTTCCTGATGGCTAATTAGCACTACAGTATAATTTTGAGAAAGTTAAAAATACGACTTTGTGCAAATATGAAATGAACTTATTAAAGATATTATTTAACTTACTAACGAATGAGGAAATCAGTTCAAAGGGGCTGAAGAACTCATTTGCATGCAGTAAGAAATGCTGAAATACATTTTCTATTGATATAAATAAATTAATATCTTATAGGACAATAAAATGTAATATTTGAGGTTATCACCTCCACCAGGCACAAATCAATTGTATCTCTAATAGGTAAGATTTATTTTCATTGCTATGGAAAAGAAGCACTTGTATGACTATCAGTTTTCTATGATTAGAGAGTTAGAAGGTACATACTAGTCGATAGAAAGCAAAAGGTTTACAGCCTCATAAAATCAGTGACTCTCCAAAAGATCTGCTAGACAATGTCCAGCACTCAGTTGTAAAGTCACTAGTATTTCCAAGTCCGTGGATACTTTTTTTCCTGACATCAGCAAGATGACGCTACTCCTTTTCCCGGGGAAAAACGATATTCCCCAGACTAGACACAGAGAACTC
>NW_007729437.1:224224-225811 GCF_000696425.1 Galeopterus variegatus | reverse complement strand
GAAGGGCAGAATTTTGTGGTAGTTAATAACATAGATTGTGTGGTCAGTCTGCCTGCCTTGGAAATGCAGTCCAAGGCTCTGTGACCTTCGGAAAGTCAGTTCAACTCTTGATGTTTCCGTTTCTTCATCTGAAAATTGGAATCGTAGTATTCACCTCGAGTTTGTAATGATGATTTAATTAGCAATTTTATTTTATGTTATTTTTGTGCAGCCCTTAAAACAATTCTGGCACATGATTAACATTATAAGGATTTGTTTAACAACATTTGGAAATATAACACAGATAGAGGTAGACCAAGGAAAGTTCATGGTTTAAATTTTTGAAGGCATTTCTTATGATCACTCATGATAGTGAGAGGGATGTGCGTTGTGCTTTTATTCCAATTCAGTCATCATTTAGAAGAAAGCTCTTCTTTCTGAATTACCAAAGCCTAAAGACAATTCAATCCAGATACCATTCGATTTTCTCTCAATGCTAATTGTATAGGGAAGTTTCTCCTTTTGAAGGAAATCAAGCCTCTAGTTTCCTGTGGGGAATAACATTCTGAGGGTTGCCTTAATTCTATTCCTTTCAAAAACAACTCTAGGATCAGTATACTGAGGAAGCACATACTTGGGTTGATAATGGGTCTAAGAAATGAAGGACAAAGGCACATTTAGATTCTTTCTGATTTTCATGTTTCCCCCTAATTTAAGCTCCTTCCTCTAGTCAAAAATAATCATCTGACCTGAAATGGGCTTCACCATTTTTTGGATATTGAGCAATGGTTATCCGTTAAATTGAAAACTAGAAGCTTTCAATTTAAAGTTGTGAGTTTCAAAACTCACAACTTCATAAGCTATTTGTGAGTACTCTAAAATGTATACAATCCAGAATATAGGAAGAACATGTGTCAAGATAGTAGAGAAAATTGCCACAAGACAGGCCACTCTACATAAATGATGTGCTCACCATGCGTTCTGTTTTTTGTTGTTTTACAATAAAACAAATGAGATGGGTACCACTACTATTTACTCTTTAAATTTCAGAAAGCCTAAATTTAATAGCTTATTAATGTCATGCAGCAATGACACGGCCCACACTGTGACATTTGAGCTGCAAATTTTGCCAGAGTGGGAAGTCGTCGTTTCATCCCTTCTTCTCCCGTCTCATGCTTGTGCACTGCAGGACCTCCTGGGGTCATGAGCACTCTAGGGAACGCTTTCTTGTCTTGAGACCAAGGGTACAGGTGGCTTTACACAAGTGACCAAATGAAATCAAAGCTTTCTCCTTTTTCTAGTTGCCATATTTCTATTCACTCCTTGGTACAATCGCAGAGAGACTTGTTTTGTTTAGGAGGATGTCCAGAGTTATTTTCAAAACACACATTAAGTCTCTCAAAAATAAATACTAAAAACCAAATATTTCTTTTAAGTTTTTATTTAACGAAAAAATACAGATACTTAATTTGAGGTAAGCCAGAGAAGAAATTATAATATCTTAGTCCAAAACTGGTAAGAACCAATTTACAAAGCATTCTCCAAAGTTATGTATTTTCAAACTTAAAGTCAAGCAAAAATTGACAATGAGTGTTTAAAATTAAAAAA
>NW_007729437.1:189663-222888 GCF_000696425.1 Galeopterus variegatus | reverse complement strand
GGTAGAAGGAACTGGAAGAAATGTCGACAATGCAAGGTAGCAAGAAGGACGAAGCTGCAGGCTACCTGAGTCCTGGCTGCCACACGCTCACTTGCACATGCCACACAGCTGATGTGGTCACAGGAAATCCAGAGGCTCAGACACACGGGAAGTGGCAACAATCACACTCCCCCTGCCTGCCAGACCCCCCTAGGTGTACACCATTGGTGCCACCGGCCCCTGCTCATTCTTCCAGCCTGCCTGTTCTGAGCCAAGGAGAATGTGAATTTTCCCTGCATGGTCCTAGGATAACAGCAGGGGGCCAAATTCCTTTGTGATTTGGAGGCCCACTTGCGGATCTTGGAGGCTTTATAGTGTTTTAAAATGGAATTTCCAGTATCTTCATGGTTTCCTAATCTACTTACTTTTAAAATAGAAAACTGCATCAATTTTAGGCCCAATTCCTGGGAAGTACTTGGTAGTCAATTTGGGATAGCCAGGGTCCATGGAATGTCTCCTCTCATCATACCTGAGCAAATAAATCATTAACAGAAAAATCAAAAAATGCATTTCAGGACATGCATTTTGGGAAAGGCTCTTCCCAAAAGAGTTTTAACTGTACTGATGAGGAAAACCAAGTACCTAAACAGTTCGCTGGTGTACTGCAAGTCCCTGTAAGATTCCAAACCTGGGCTTCCTGAGTCTAGGTAAGCCTTTCCCCCCATTCTCACCAGGCTTCCACCAGTGCCTGGTCCTGCTTCATAAGGAATTGAGGGTAACTTGGCTGGAGACCAGGCTCCCACTGACAAATTATTTAGATGCCCGTCATTGCCTTCTTTTCAAAACTTTCCACTGAGACAAACACAACCATTTGCCCCCAGAATATAATAGACAGGGAAAGGTTTAAGTGCCAGGAAGCCAAAGGGTTTTAAACATACATGTCAGAAAGAAATTGAAAATACATCTGTTTACATGCCCAGGCTGTATAGTCAGGTTCTAGTTTCTCTCCTAAATTCTCTTCTATCAGTGTGTGCAAACAGTTTTGTTTCTCTGTAGAGTTCCAAGTAGCAATTGAATCTACCTGTTATCTTATTGTTATTCAATTTAGTTCTCCAAGTATTTATTGCTTGCTTAGCACTGTCCCAGTGGCCTTTAAAGGAAAGAAAAATCCTGGACCACGTGAAAGCAGAAAAGTACATAGAGCCTCTGGTTAGAGTTGAATTGCTAATGTTGGTAACAGTAGGCTATGACAAACTACCGCAATTTAGGAGCTCTTCCGAAAATCTTATTTGCCGTAATCAAAATTTTTGTCTCCAAGCAGGCCTAAGGGTTGGTGGACAAACTCAGTTAATAAGCATGTGATATTCAATTGGAATTAGATGTTGAATTTTAAAATTTCAAAAAAAGTAGTGTTTATGATGTAATCATCTTAACACATTTTATTATCCAGTTAATAAGCATGTGATATTCAATTGGAATTAGATGTTGAATTTTAAAATTTCAAAAAAAAGTAGTGTTTATGATGTAATCATCTTAACACATTTTATTATGCTTCATGTGCACCACACAAAAATCTGGGAAATGGCTGGTTTCCTCAGAAGAGGGTAGAAGGGATCCTGTCTTCTTTCAAAATTTTGACACTTGAAACAAAGGAGACAGACACACAGTTCTCACCTGACTACCTAATTTCCTGCCAGGGAAGACCATGCAGGATCTCCTGTCACTCAGAGGATGGCTTCCTCATTTTGTCTTTTGGGTCCAGTGATTATGAAAAGGAGTCTGGAAACCCACGCACACTCCAAAATGACTGTAGACTAACTCTAGATCTCACCCAGCAATAACACTATTTCCCAATGTGGGTCTGCTATGATTAGTAACATGACACTNTCTCACCCAGCAATAACACTATTTCCCAATGTGGGTCTGCTATGATTAGTAACATGACACTTTATTTAAGAATGTGTTTTTTATAAACACACCATATATATATATTTTAGGGGGATTGTGATTCACAGTGCCTTTTTTCTTTATTTATATATATATACATGGTAATTATATTGGGGTTGGATTTATTTAGTAATTTTTTATTGAAACATAATGATTATGCATATTTATGGGGTACAGAATCATATTTCAATACATGTATACAATGTGCTGATCTATTCAGGGTTATTAGCATATTCATCATTGCAAAACTTAATTCATTCCTTCATGATGTGCACATTTGATCTCCCCCCTTTTAGTCATTTGATTACATGCAGTAAATCATTATTAACTGTAGATTTCTGAGTCAACTGTACACCAATAGAGCTCATTTTTCCTATCTCACTTTAATTTTGTGTCCATTAACCAGCTTCTCACCTCTAGTAACCAAAGTTCTTCTCTCTCCTTTTTAACAGTTTAACTTCATATTATTATTATTTATTTGGGTTTTTGTTGTTCTCTTTTTTAGCTCTCACATATGAGTGAGGACATGTGGTATTTCTCTTTCTGTACCTGGCTTATTTCACTTAACATAATTTTCTCCAAACTCAGATATTATAGAGGCAGAGGAGAGAACACTGGCTGCAGAAGATTGGGGAGGGGGTGGAGGAGGAGGGGAAACAGGGAGAGGTTGGCCAACATGTCCAAAATCACAATAAAATAGGAGGAAAGTATTCTGATGTTCTATTGCAAAGCAGGGTGACTATGGCTAACAGTTAAGTTTTGTATATTACATTATAGCTAGAAGAGAGGCTTTTGAATGTTTTCACCACAAAGAAATGATATACATGAGGTCATTGATACATTAACTACCCTAATCCTATTATTATACAACATCTATATGTAACAAAACATCAGATCGTACTCCATAAATATGTATAATTACAATGTCATTTAAAATTTTTTAAAAAATAAAGATGGAATTTTAAAGAAATACATTATACTCAAATATGAGTACTATCTCATATATCAGAAACCAGAAGTATAGAGAAAAGAAGTAGATTGACAGTAACTATTTCAGTCCTATTTTCTCTTGATCTCTCTGCAAGGAAGATTAAGTAACTTTGAGAACTTGTGTAGAAAACTACCTTCTGGTAAGCCTCATTCTTTTCCTGTTTCACAAATCTTAGGGGCCAAATTACCAATCATAAAAGCTCACCTCCAAAACTGGTCATCTACAAAGAAGTAGGTCTTATGGTAAAGTGGGTTAAAAACAGCTCCGTCAATTTTTTTCACAGAGTCAGGGAAACCCAGAGAACGTATGCTCTTGGGATAGTTTGGCTGTGGTCTTAAATTGCTAATTAACCAATACTTGTCATCTGTGAAAACAAGGAAAAGTGGTACACTGGAATTATACAGAAAGAATAGTACAACTACTAACTTACTAAAAACAACATTGTTCTTTTTCCACAGTTCTTTTTTTTTTTTTAAAGATGACTGGTAAAGGGATCTTAACCCTTGGCTTGGTGTTGTCAGCACCATGCTCAGCCAGTGAGAGAACCGGCCATCCCTATATGAGATCCGAACCTGGGGCCTTGGTGTTATCAGCACCTCACTCTCCCGAGTGATCCATGGGCCGGCCCCTTTTTCCACAGTTCTAAATGGATCGCTTGTTAGTCTTAAGAATAAACATGGTCTATCTCCTATGGTTCCATATGTTTTTTCATGAGTATTACTATCTTGTATTTTACAAACATTTCCCCAAAGTTGTATACCTTATTTAGGTATTTAGGCTATTTTAGCTTATAGTTCAGAGCCACCATTAATAAAATCTGAAGGGTTTTTTTGGTTCATGTCTATAAAAAGTAGTAATACTTTCTTAATTTATTCTCTTTCTTGAAGTAGACTGAATGGAAAAATTAAACATTGGAATTACCTTTAAACAGATACACTTGACTTCTGGCTGCAATTTCATAAGCGGCTTGAATGCCAGATGGCAGGGTGGGCCATAAGGAAGAAATTAGACTAACACTCGTCTTTGGTTTCTCAGGAAACTTCCACCAGAAATACCTGAAATGAAAGACATTTCACACATGTGAAGAATTGATGTGACTCAAGAGCCATGAAAGTGAGTAGAAAGGACCTGCAAAACCACTTGATGTTTCTCTGCCTTTTCTCAACATTCTGTTCCATGCATGTCTGGGTAGGAGCACCACGAGGAAAGGATTCCAATCAATTCTTTGATAGCAGCAGTGACTTTAATAGGCAACCTGGTGTATGGAATACCCTGGAGCCTGGAATCCAGGCATCTAAGGCTCTGGTCCGGCCTCACAATCCATTCACCAGTTTTGTAACCTAAAGGAAGTTACCTAAATTCCAGTGTCTCAGTCTTGTCATCTCAAAAGTAGGGAATATTTGTATTAACTACCAAATATTAATCTTCCGTACTGCCACCCCCCACCCCTGCAATATTTGCTTAAATTTGTGTTCCAGGACAGAAACCATAAATCATCCTGGAATTCTCTTCTCTACAATCAAGAAATCAAGTCTTCTTCATAGGCACTCTCTCACAGCCTGAGTTCCAGACTTCACCATTTTTATCTGTGATTAAAATAGTCTGGCTTCTCTGCTTCCTGTCTTCTAATTCCAGTCCATATCCCTACGGCAAATCCATTGTCTACACACCAGTTTCCAGTTAAAACATAAAGTATTCACGTTGCTCTGTGCTTCAAAACCTTCGGGACCTCTCTATTGCCTACAGAGCCAACTCTACATTCTTACTTACAACTTTTATCTACTTCATGCTCCATCATTTTTCACTATACTCTGAAAAAAAAATCTAATAACAGAGCCTTTAGTATTGGTTAGATATAGAAATGATCCTACCTGTCTTTAAAGAAAAAGATTTTATCTCCCACTGTAGTGACAAAATCAAAACTCAAATTGGGGTCACAGGCAGCTGGATTTGGATTGTCGGGAGTTGGAAGGCGAGGATGCTTTTCTGGGCCTCCTGTAAATACATTATAAGACGCATTAGAAAAAATATTTCTTTCAGTTTATAAGAGGAAGAAACAGTCTTTTCAAAACATTTAATTTTCTTGATAAAAATTGAATCAAAATCAATTTAAGATTTCTACAATATTCACAGGAAGGTTATAGTAAGGATATTTCTTTCTATATGATTGCAACATTATGGAGCATAAAAATCTGAACACTTTGATTTCCCTTTTCCAGTTACATTATTTTCTCTGTACCCTGTCTTTTTAGCTGGGCAATAGTATCTTGGATAGAAAGAAAACCTGACTTGAGGCCTCAGGTTCTGCCTCTGGCTCTGACATTATCATACTAAGTCTTTTGTCCTCATTTGTAAAATGAAGATAATATCTGTGCTACCTGCCTCATAGGGTTCTCACAGGACCCAAAAGAAGACAGATATTAAAGTGTTATCCAAATGTAGATATGATTAAGTATTCACAAGAGTAAATATTTTCATATGACAAATGATAAAGAAATTCAACTCACCATAGAGGGACTGAATGCCGCGTATGTCATCAGCAGAAAGGTGAAACGTGTTGGGGTTTAAATATCTGTAGGAGGGGAACATTATGGCTCTTTGATCATTGGAATGGGAAAGACCCAGGGAATGGCCAATCTCATGAACAGCAACAAGGAACAAGTTTACACCTAAGAGGAAACCAACCGAAAGGGGTAAAGCAGTGAAATACATAGTCATCTTGTGTTTCTCTATAGGGGACTTTCAGTTCTCTATAACTATCTTTCAGTGTCACCATGAATCTAAGAAATTGTCAGCATATTATGAATCACACACATGACCATCTAATCCCATGATTATTGGTACATACAGAGTCAGTGTCTGTGTTTGCTTTTGAGTTCATGGATTTCACTATCACAAACTTATCACCTAAATAACAGCTGTTACCTATCCATACTATGTATCTAAGGTTCCTCTGAGTTTATACTAATGAGCTAACTCATAGCTCATAGAATCTTCATAGATTCTTAGAGCTGATCTTTAAGATATTCTAGTCTAATAGCCTCAATTTATAGAGGGTGAAATTGAAACCCAGACAAAGTGTTAAATTTGATTTAGACTGATTATCATCAGAAGAAATTTTTCCATCCAGTAATGTTCGGAATGTAATCTTCCTAAACCAGGATATAATATAGAATTTGTTGGATTTTTGTTTTCATTTATTGGTTGCTTTGTTTTGTGCTTACCTTGGTGATTTTCAGTCCAGTGTTCATGCTCATCAAAGTGTACATCGCCTCCAATACGAGCTCCTGGTGCAAAAGCATGGGCCAAGATTCCACCCCTGCCATCAAAAGCACTGAAGTCTCCATGATCTTTTTTTTAAAAGGAGAGAAAATTAGATTTCTATACATGCTGCAGATTTTGGCAAATGACACAGATGAAGTCCAAGTTCCTTACCTCCATATGCAAAAAGTATCAAAATGTCAGCCTCGCCTTGATTAACCTTTATGAATTTCAGGGGGGTCACGTTACTCCATACTTGGAAAGCTTTCTGGACGGCATCATCAACATCCTCACGCTTCATGTCAGGGGTGTAATTGGTGATTCTTCAACAAAAAGAGGGATAAATTCATATGGAAACCATGTGTTAATTTTGTCTTCTCACAACACTTCATTTCTGCTAGCACCATTGGAGGATGAATCATGTCATAAATCAAGAGTCCAGATAAGAAAAACTTGTTTCATTAACTTCAGAAACAGTTTTTATTGGGCAGCTTCCTCCTTAACCAAGATTTAACTTGCACCTGCTCCAAGGCTTGTGCATTTATCCATCTTGCCTATCCTATATAAACTCTCTTCTATGTCTTATTTATATTATACTGAACTTTATTGTGCTTTTATTTTTTATTTTTTATTTTTTTTTGTCTTTTTCCGTGTCCGGCAACGGATCGCAACCCTCGGTGTTGCCCCCGTACCGGACCGGGACCGGCAACGGGATCGCAACCCTCGGCGTTGCCCCTGCGCCTCGCTCAGCCAGTGAGTGGGAACCGGTCCGTATGTGGGATCCGAACCCTCGGCAGGAGCGCCGCCACGCTTCTCAAGCGGCGCACTAGCGCAGTGCGCCACCGGGCCGGCCCTATTGTGCTTTTATTGACAGCTTTTCTACTCTGCTTAGGACTGGCAAGCCAAACAACTCTTCCTCAAGTAAACAGTCTTCTCTTCTAGTGACAATGAATTTTAACACAGAGATGGTGTTAACAATTGAGGGATGCTCTTTATCTACCTCCAGATTTAGCGCTATATCCAAGTGGCCAGGTTTCTGGAAGTCAGACCTATGGGAAATTAGAAAAATACATGGCGACATACACCTCTATTACCTGTAGGTGAGAGAACGTTTTTGCCATACTGGCCTGCCTGCAAATGTCCTGAAAGGCTGACTGTCGGGCACACCACACCGAGGAGTGTGCATCATCTCCAGAGTAGATGTGTCCAGTTGCCCAGTCACTGTTAGCCCCAAGAACTGCTGCATTTCCTGGATTTTTTTCTCAAAGTTGCTATCGTCTTTCATTTTTGTCATTGGTGTTCTCTCCACCTCAAGACCATAAAAGTTTCCCAAATATCTCTGGAAAAAAATACAATTGGTAATTATGCAATTATACTCAAAAAAGTTTCTGTTGTGAGCTCTGCATATATATCTCAACTGCACACGGATGCTTTTGAACCAGAAATATTGAACATCTTAAGCACAGTTTAGATTATTGTTGTTTGGACAATTAATTATAATAAAAAAAATCTTAATTTTCTGTGCTGTCAAGGATATGTCATAAATGATTAGCAAGATTTATTCCTGGAAGTCCAGTGAAAACAATTTATGTTTTTACTACTTCAAGTTGTTTCTACTCTTTAAAAGCAATTTCACCGACTAGCATACCATGCCATTCTGTAAGCAGCAAAATGCTTGTTAGGATGGATAAATGATTAATTTAAGTTGGGGTAAAAGTTTCTTAAAAACCCAAAGCTAAACACAATGGACAACTATGATATATCAAAGTTCAAATAATATTAGACAGCAGGGAATTCAAATTCTTAATTAGGGTAATGAAATGAAGAATAGAAAAAAATCTGTTTTTTAAATAATACTTATGAAGAAATATCTGGGATAAGGGAGAGTAAATTATCATGGTAGCCAGACTTCATTAAGTTGGTCATGCCATTGAACTAGCATTAAGTGATTAACATGAAACACCATAAAAGAAGTGAACTTGAATTGTATTGAACTGATATTCCTCGACAAACACTTTTTAGTAGAAGGGAAAAATTCACTCTCCCCCTTTCATAATAGTCTTTCAAAACCAATACCCATATATATATATATATATATTCTTCTTTGGCAAAGAAAGCTCATTGCTGAAAGCAAACAGCCTCCTAGACCAGGTTTCAAAATAAAATCGGTCAATTCATTACATCTTAAAGACAAAAATTATGCTAGATAAATACTATAGTGTCATTACTTACTTCAGCAAATGCCACATCATCATCTTTCAGGATTATGGAGTTGGTCAGAGGAACAGCTCCAGAAACAGTGACCTGCAGAACCAGTGTCAACAGGAAAAACTTCATTGTGAACTTCTCCTGAATGGTTAAACTCAGTTTACTCTGTTCCTGTTTACTACAAGTTCCTTAAATATCCCTCTTTATATAGTCCTTATGCCAGGGTCTGTGAATTTAAAATCCTTTGAATGACTCACAGGTGATATCATTCTTGGATTTTCTCAAAAACATGCAATTAGCATCTAACCCATTATTCATTTAGGCAATTCAGAGTATATTTCTTCAAAATTATAAATAAGCTTTTACTTCCACCAGCCTACATAATAAGCCCTTGTTAAGGAAATATCAATCACCTAAAACATAAAGATCACTTAAAATATATTTTAACAAGGCTTTGTGTTCTCAGTTTTTACAATAATACTTTTCTTATGTTCACTATAGATGAAATCAGTTTTTTGAAAGTATATTTAAAATATTAGATCAATAAAATACTTTTGCTAGGAGAGATGGAACCTCTCTAAGACAAATCTAACTCCCTAGAGAACTGTGATGCAGAGATTTCACATTTAACAAAGAAAAGTTCATAATATCACGATAAGTCTATGTTTGTTTTATGTGTTATACAGCCTTAGATCCTGATTCTATAACTTGACATCTTCAGTCATCGGAGCTGAAGCCAAATATTAACCAGGTGCCTGCATAGAAAGACTCCAGATCTTTCTCTATCTCCCAAATCATCTGCAAGTGGCAACATGAAGGTTCACACTTTTCAACTCTGGAGGATAGGAAAAGTTGGTGTAGAGGTCAAGAGAAGACATCCTCTTCAGCCCCCTGAGTGTTCTCTAAAATATCACCTGATAAACACAGATTAATGTGAAGAAAAGGGATAACAAATTTTATCGTATCATACTTTTACATGACACGGGAGCCTACAGAATAAAGATCTAAAGATACAGAGAAAACTGTCCATTTTAATGCTTAGGTTCTATGAAGCAGGCACAACAGTGTGAAATGGATTGCACAAGAACAGTGCCATCTAACACTAATAGACTGACTGGGGTTACCCAGCAAGGCCTGTCTGCTCAGCGTCTTCTCGGTTTCTATGTACAGCATTCATTCCTCCAGGATAAGGAACAGGACCATTTCTGAGGTGGGGGTCTTATGCCCTGACATCAGACAAAGTATGTTAGAGGATAATTTTAGTCTTTATGGCTGGTTTGGGGGAAAGGGGGTCTGGTTTCTATGACCCACCTTGGGGAAGAGGGATCTTAGTTTCTGTGGCTTCCTCATGGGGGAATGAGGCTGAGAGACAGGAGGGCAAGAGAAGGTCAGAGGAAAGCCTTGCTCTTGAGGTTGCTTCTAAGGCCTTCACTTTGGGGTATTGTTTTCTCAGCTCCAACACTTGTCTCTGGAATCTCTGTATCTCTCTATAAACTCAGTTTCCTTTCCCCTTGACTTAAGTGTCCCATTTCCACAGATTCTGTCAATCGAGAATGCTTGAAGACTGACAACATTTAAAAGTCAGGGAACCAAACTCCAAAGGGAAAGCATTTTTCTGAAATTGGGACTCTGGGAAAATAAATCTCTTCTCACATAGGAAGAAAAGGAGTTCCTTGGAATCCACCTCCAACCTCTAAGACCCTCAGGTGTCTCATTTAAAAATGTGCATATGTGCATAACAACCTTTGCTTTCTTATGCTTTGGTGACCATTAAATGACACTATGTATAATAAATAGTACTACATTCTGTAGCTGCTCTTTAATATTCATTTCCTTCCCCTAGTACAGAAAGGAGACCATCCTGCATCTAACTCTGCCGGCCAGATGTGGCTCTAGGATTCACGAAGTGGAGGATCACATAAAAGAATTGTAAGGTAATGTTTTCCAATATTGAATTTAACTCTGGAATCAAAACAGTTTGGCTAGAAAAAAAAGAAAATGGGATTTGTTGGAAAATATGACAGGGGCTGGTTCTCCACCACTACATTCCTGGTGTCTGAAACAACCTTGAAGTCAGTGGTTGCTCAATAAACGTGTCTGAATGAATCCAGTTGGAGAATAGCGCCTGAAGGACATCAGGAGTAAACTTCCTTTGGGGGAGAAATCATTAAATGGAGGGTGTGCTCCTAAGCCTCACCGAAAGCAAGAACTGGTCTTATCCACAGCAGGAAGGAATCTGGATTCTGCAAAACTTGCAGGAAGTATCATGAGAGACTAGGATGTAACATACAAGAAAACGGCTGACAAAGAGACAAAAAGTGAAGTAATATCCTTACTGGAAATAAAAATAGAACACAACACCCAAATTTTAATTTTTTCTGGGTCTTGACTCACCAAGTATCCCTAGTGGATCAAGTGTAAGCAGATAAGACCACATGGGCAGTGACAGGACATTGCCCTGGTTGTAAACTTAGGTCCTGGAGCAAGTGACGTCCTTCAGAATCTCAGCTCCATCATTTTATGACCTTGACCCATCACTTTCATCTCTTGAAGACTTAATTTCTTTACCTGTGAAATTGGAATAATAATGGTAGTTACTTCAAAGGTATTGTAAGGATTACAGTAAATAACAGGGAAGAGGGCTTAGCCTCCTGCCTGACACACTTTAAAGGTTCGCTGATGCTGTCTTCCTTGACAGTTCCTTACTGCACTCTCATGTAAGACGTTGTAAAAGAGGCCGCAAGTGGGGATGAGAAGAGAGATAACTTCATGCCCAGACCTCACTCCTGTGGTAGAAGCGGTTACAGAAAGATTCTGACCCAGGCCCAGACTGGAAGTTGAGGGTCCCAGCAGAGCCATGGCTTCCAGAGGACACACTGAGGAAAGTGAGAATCAAGGGGTCACTGGCAAGGCTCAGTGTGAAGAAGAGCAGGTGTATGAAAGTGCAAGAGTAGCCAAGTCAGAGTTCCTGTGAGAGGGGCGACTTGTGCTAAGAGTTTCCTTACGAGAAGGTAGATTTTATAGCACAAAGCGTTCAAGACTCTATGACGTTGTTTCCTTCCTAAGCCAGACACCAGGACATCCCAAAGTCTACCCCTGATGCAATCACCTGCAGCCATGTGTGGTGTCATCCCTCAGGATCCACAGGCAAACTTAAACATGGTCATCGGTTAGGACCAGGCAAGGAATACGATCCCGAGATAACCAAAGAAATCCCTTAGCTGGTCCTTTCACCCAGCATGGGGCTGCTCGTGCAGGCAGAAAACTTCAGCTAATTAACTTTCTCCTTTCATGGATGAAAAAGTGGAGATCTTCACCGGAAGAGAGAGTGAGTTGCATTAGGGGACATTCAGGAGGTCTCCTGACTCTGTCCTGACTTTTGCTACAACACACTTTATTTCGTCATTTTGAGTTTCCTTCAGATTTCTGTCTCCCTAAGAGTATCTTACTACTGCAATGATGCCATGATATTCTCAGGCTGTTTGGGTAAAGCCAGGCTATCCCCTTCGCTTGTGTGGGTGACAGTAGTAATCTGACAGCCCAGGGAAGGTAATAGGTGGATGCAGTTTCCCTAGAGAGGTGGCAGTACTAGTCTGCTGTCTGGAAGATGTCCTTCTGAGCACCTGCTTTGGCCTGGGCAGTGTCCTGAGGGTAAGGTGCCTTCTGCTGCCAGGGTTCCCAGGAAGTGGCCTGGAGCACCTCTCAGCAGCCAGTGTTTGGAGTCACTCTCGCCTGTTGTGTGGACTTGGATGAGTTTATTTTTCCATGCCTCATTTTCTTCGTATATAACATGGGGTAATATTAAAGTTTTATAAAGAATAAATAACATAATCCCATAGAAGCACCTGCTGTGTGCCTTTGTGTAATAGGGCCTCAATAAATGTTAATTCTTTGGTTTTTCCCTTTTCCTCTATGCCCAGATATGTTGGTCATGCCATGTTTGGGTTAGCCCAGCTAACTTTTTCTGCATAGAAAAAAAAAATTAAACTTAATAACAAGTGCAATATAAAATTGTTTAAAACCTTCTTCTATAGAAAATAAGTTTTTATAATATACGGGAAAATAGAGCTTTTGTATAGTTCTTCTGTACTGTTACTATAGTTTTAACAAGTGCATCAACACCGAGAAAGGAAACACAAAAAGCCTAGAAACAGTAGATGTCAATGATGGGGAAGGTTCATAGAGTCCCCCCTACTTTCTTCTGGAATGAATTGGAGCTTGACTCTACATGGAGCTGCTACTCAGCTCACCTTAGTCAGGCACAGATGCCAGAGTAACTGCTTAGAAATCTACTGCCTCCAAAAGTACTGCTCAGACCAAAATTATATTAGAGCTCCCTAACCACAAGACAATTGTACCAAGGGGGTGTTGCAGAATGCTGTTAGAAAACTTGGAATGTGTAGAGTGGAAGAAGGGACATCATGCCGAGTGCAGCTCAGAGAAGGGACGTAGAGGGAGGAAGTAGGGAAGGTAAAGACAGCACAGTTCCTTTCTCTTGTCCCTTTTCTCCCCTTGCAATGGCTCCCTTTCAAGCAGCTATAGGCTAAGACATAACATACAGCAGGAAGAATGATGTCCTGGGTGCACGTCATGAGGTAGAGACTATGTAGTGACATATATGTGTGCATCGTTAGTGAACTGTTCATTTCCTGTTCTTGTTCTCCAACAACAAGGAGTGTACCTGAGGGTAGAAGCAATGACTCAGGTATCCCTGAACTGACTTTGACTTTGCAGCCTGGTTCAATGGAAAGAGCAAGACTTTGGAAACAGACTTGGCCTCAAGCCTCAGCTATGCTGCCTACAAGCTGTGTGGCTTCGGACCACTTGCTGAAGTTCAGTTTCCTTGTCTATATATAACTATTGTGTGGATTAAATAAGACGATGCATTAAACTGCTTAGCACTGTGCTTGACTCACTAACAGCCTTTCCGTAAATGTTGGTTCTCTTTCCTTTTTAACAGCTACAGCAGTGCTTCCCAACATTTCTTTCATTAATGCTTCCAGAAAGAGGCATTTTAAACATTTTAGACATTCTCCCCATAAACTTTTAATACCAGAGATGCACTCTACGTGTGTTTATATGTTATTGCATATCTGTCCTTTATACATTAAAAAATAAGATATTTTTTGGCCTCTGATGACCAATTTTCAGCTATGTTGGGCTGATATCACCTCTGGTGAGAATGCAAGTCCTGAAGTAGCCTGTACTCTATACTACTGGGATGGTAAATGACCCATGACACCAGTTCCCCCTGGTCCGAGGTGGCATCTCACTGGGATTTGATAAAAGTTTTCTAGAAGATGTCCATAAAGCCAAGATCAGGCTGACTTCTTTGCTAAACTATTCTGCTTTGATGATTTTGCACACTCTTTATTTAAAGGCCATGGTAGATTGAGGAGGTTACTCTTAGAAACAACCTTTTCTCTTCCCAAAGCAGAAATAGTACAAATGTGTGCCATCTCTCATCCAGTAAAACGAGTCTCTTGCTTACTGGTGGAGGGGGAAATAAGAGCAAATTGTAAACCTCTTATCCTCGTCACCGGTTCTCAATCTTGTCTGAGCATCAAAATTACCAAGAGAAACTTAAAACATATACACATGTCACTTCCCACCCCTGACTTCGACATTAGAATCTTCAGGTTGACCCTAAAGTGGGAGTCTCTTAAACATAATCCTCTGGTAATGGGTTTCTCAGAGTTTAGAAAACCAGTATCTGAAGCTGTCCTTGATTCTGACAACCTGAATTCTCTAGTGTAAAGGAGATCCAACTTCATTTTTTTCATGCATTTCCTCCTCTTTTTCCAAGATGAAACAAAGACATTGAGACAGGTTGTTTGTGGAGAAGCTTCTGACACCACATTCACATTTTGTAGGACTGGGTACAGGGAGTCAGAAACCATAACTCTAAAGGATCCTGGTAAAGCCCATTATCCAATCCTGCTTCATCCACTGAGAGGAAAGGTCAGTATGAAGCCAATGTCAGGCAGGAAGGAAAGATTGAGGTCAACTCACTATACTGGTTTACTTTTAAACATTGTACAGCACTCAGAGTGGTAGGCACCACATAAAAGTAAGACGGATAACTAGGTTTATGTGACCAAACTACTGGACTAAAAAATGGCCGGTTCAGTATTTGGGACAGTTAAATGACTGGATTATATAATCTCTGTAACTAACCTTCTGTGTAGATTTTACAAAATAGTCACTAAAATTGCCCAAACTATTGTGTCACGAAAAGGAGTTGATTTGTTGTCTGCTATTGACACAGCTTATTTTTTGCCACTGTTTCAATTTTATTGTGACTATTACTGATCATTGTAGAGGAAATGAAACCATTCCCAGACACATGAGGCATTGCTGAAACCATGGTAAATTTACAGGAAAATAATCTGACCACATCTTCCTAAATAATGTGAAAAATTCTCAGTCATACATTGAAGTTGGAAGAGTTCTTATTTTCCCTTCCTCTTTTGCAGAAGAGTTGGAATGATTGAATTTACATTCTTACACATTTTCTTAGCTGGTATGGAATGAGAATAATTGGTTAAGTGACTTTTTAGATAAATTGGTACAAAAATAGCCATCAGTGACTGGACAGCAGTGTGAGATAGGGGAAAGTGCACATACTGGGCTCTGAGTGTGTCCTCTGCTCACAGCTTCTTCAGAGCCATTGCGCAAAGTCATTTCCTTACAAAAAGTCACTGTGCTGATATGGACAATGTGACCTGCCATCGTTACAACAGATGATTAGCTTAGGGAGTAATGCTTTGGCCGAGGCACTCATGGCTGGCAAATGGTCTCTGGATCATGGATGTAAAAGGTATGCCCAACGGAAGGGTTCCATACTGAATAGTGACTGGACCAACTGGATCTTCTCTCAAAGGGAGCTTGAATGTGAGCGGGTTGTATAGTCATTAGAGGCAGAGATAGAATCAATACAAGCACACCTTAAAAGTTGAGTCTCTCCTTGTAGATATAGATTTTGAGGCGATATCTGCACTCCCCTGTTCATTACACCATTATTCACAATGGATATTGTGAATATGAGAACAACCTAAATGTCTGTCAGTAGATGACTGGATTAAAAAAAAAGTGATATATATGCGTGTGTACATATATGTATGGGCGTAGGTGTGCACGTGCATGCTGTGGAATATTATACAGCCATAGGAAAAGAAGGAAATCCTGCATTTACAACAACATGGATGAACCTGAGGGACATTATGCTAAGTGAAATAAGTCAGACAAGACAAATAAAAGATGATCCCACTTATACATGGAATCTGAAAAATTCAAACTCACAGAAGCAGAGAGTAGAATGGTGGTTGCCAGGGGTGGGGGAGGAGGAAATGAGAAGACATTAGTCAAAGGG
Source organism: Galeopterus variegatus (assembly GCF_000696425.1). Taxonomy (NCBI): domain Eukaryota; kingdom Metazoa; phylum Chordata; class Mammalia; order Dermoptera; family Cynocephalidae; genus Galeopterus; species Galeopterus variegatus. The sequence continues at coordinate 207,130 of NW_007729437.1, read as the reverse complement.
TACAAAGTTTCAGTTTTACATAATGAATGTGCTCTAGAGAGCTAATGTACATACAGCATGCAGAGTACAGTTAGCAATACTGAATTATGTACTTGAAATTTGCTAAGAGGGCAGATTTTAAGTGTTCTTCACACAAAAGGAGGGAAGGAAGGAAGGAAGGAGGGAAGGAGGAAAGGAGGGAAGGAGAGAGGGGAGGGAGGGAGGAAATGGTAACTAAGTAAGGTGATAGACATGATTGTGGTGATTATTTCCCAATGGACACATATATCAAAACACTAAGTCGTTCACCTTAAATATATACAATTCTTATTTGTCAGTTATAGCTCTTTATGGAAAAAAGAAGTTGACTTTTTTTTAACTCCTTGAGTAGGGAGTAATGGTGCCCACTTATGAGGAATCCATTAGCACAGGAGCCTCTGACTATGAAGCAAGGCTGGGAACAGTGCTATGCCCAACACTGGTGGGGGAGTGAGAAGTAAGGGTCCAAGTGGAGACCACTTACCATATGTCTAAATATTCAGAAGCTATACACCAAACCATGCTGGCTCAGCTCTTATTCCTACCCAACGACCTGAAGCTTATTGCCTAGATGTGACCCTCACAGACTAGAGGCCAAAGTTATGTGGATTCCTTCCTCCCTCCCTCCCATCCTTCCACCATCTTCCATCCCTCAACTCCCCAACCTCCAGGCCAGCAGCCTGTAAGCCTGAGTGTTACTGTGGGTCTGTTGGGGCAGGACAGGCTGGAAGCCGGACTCTGGCCAGGACACCATGGCATGACTAGACCTGTCCAAACATAGAATGGGGACTTATTAGTTCAAGCACCCTATAGTGCATAGGTGACTTCCCTAAAGCCTCACTTTTCTGACCTCTGGGTAGTTCTAAGCACCTCCCCAAATTGCATGACCCCAACAGAGAGGACAAGGGAGCAAAGACATCTGGGGAACCTTGTCTACATAGACGTCCACTTCACATGATTTGGGGCAGACAGTTTTAAACTAAAGAAAACACTTCCCACCATCCACGTACACACACTGCCACACACTCAGCCCCGCCTGTACTGATGTAGCTGACCGATTCAGCCTGTGCATTCTTCTTCTGTAATGCCGTTCACTCAGTGGGGTAGCAAATTGTCAAAAACATTTTTTATGACGACAAATAGAAAAAAAAGTACTTATATTTCAGTGTTTTTGACAAGCAAGACACCGTACCATAGGGGGCCCAGTTTAGGGCCCTTGTTGCTCTGCTTGAAGGGTGGCACTGGCCTCGTGCATGCAGAGATTCTACCAATCTTCCTCATGCCTACAGGTGTCCTCACCATGAACTCCTGCTATCCAGTGACCCAGGGTTTCTCTGTGTCCAGCACTTGAAAGCACCTAACTCCAGGGCACTCGATCATGAGAAGGGGGACAAATCACTTTACCTCTCTCCTCCTCTGTTTATATATATGTGTACATGGTGCCCATATAAGCTTACACACACACACACACACACACACACACACACACACACACACACACACACACACACACACACACACAAATAAGGCTTTCATTTTCCCAGCCATACACTGAGTTTACAGTCTTGGTGGAGAATACAGAAAAGAAAACAGGCAATTACAATACAAAGAGGAGGGGCCGTGCCCCTAAACCCAAATCTGGGGCCAGGGAAGTTTTCTCTGATGAAGTCACATTTAAAATGAGACTTAGCTGGGATAGGAAGAAGGGCACATCCTAAAGCCAGAGAGGAACTGGAAGGAGGATGACTGAAGCCTACAGTGCAATGGAATGGGGGTGGGGAGAGAGAATGGAGGGCCACAAAATGAGAGGGTAGGCTAGGGTGGCAGGTGGGGTGCAGTGGGTCCGATGAGGTGGTTGTGTATAAGCCACACTGTTGGGTTTGAATGATGTTCTGAGAGCAAACTAGAACCATTGGTGGGTTTTAAGTGAAGGAGTGACATATTGTTATTATGTCAAATACCTAAGACTACTAGATGACTTTGGCCTCTGGCATATGACTGTACTTTTGACTAATTAGAACTCATTTGGACTTTTTAGTGAACTATTAGTGAAAGAAAGCATTGGATTTGTTCTAAGAATATAGAGTAAAAGAAAGCAATATTTTGACCTCCTGTAAATAAGGTTCCAAGTAAAATGAACTGATTAAAAATACCTCCTGGAAAACAAAAAGATTTAAAAATTTCATATTCTGTTTTTTTCAGTGGGTTTAGAATCATTTATATAAACTTGTACTGGAAAACTTTATATATTTCTTTACTGATTGGTTCTTTCTACCTGAAAGAATTCTTTTCCATTGAAACTCAGACCTAACATTCACAGGCAGGATAGGAGTGGAGAAACAGTTTCTGTTCACTTTTGGTCAATCAGCAACTCTCAAGTGTATTGTGAACATGTGAGATGTACCTTCAGGGGTATTGGAGAAAGAAAAGATGTGTTTCTTGATCTCAGAGACTTCTCTAATTAGTGGGGCAGAGAAGATAACAGGAAAGAGAAGCGCAAGAGGTTAACAAGGCAACATTCAGGCAGGTGGGAAATAACATCTCAAGCAAACTGAGAATGGGAATTAGTGTATCTCAGTGTGGTCCACCAGTGTCTACTGAATCAGACTCTCTAGAGGTCTGATCTAGAACCTGCATTTTTAATAAAGACCCCTTTCAAGAAACACACTAAAATTTGAAAGCTGCTTAAAAGAAATGCTGCTGAGAATGAAAAGACAGGAATGAAGATTTCATTTACCTATTGTTCAAAGAAGAGCTTGAAGGCCGATGGAAGTTTGGTCAAGGCATGGGTTAAATGAGTCACAGTGTGGAGGAAACCACCGACTTCCACAGAATCAACTCCCTGCTCTCAAATTGTCATCTTTCCTAAATATGGGTAGCCCTGCCACAGGAAACACCCTCAGCTCAGGTCCGCTCGATGGGACCCAGAAAGTGACAAAGTGATATGACCATGAGTCTTTGTTGTGAAGGTTAATGCACAGAACATGGTCACCTGGATCCCCAAAAGTGTTTGGATTCCATTCATTTCAGCTCAGTTTTGCCCACCATGTCTTCTTGCCCCTCCTGAGGCCTGCATTCTAGGAACATGAATGACTCACTTGAGATTTCCTTGAAGCAAACTTGTCTCTACAGTGACTGTGTCAAACAGTAGCTTGAAAGCCTGGCAGTTTTACTTCTCTGAGGGAAGTCGAAATCTAAGAATACAAGGGTTGAGGAAATGAAACAAACTCAAATTACCTCCAGCCCAGTCAGCAGGGCCAGGTGGTAAAGAGCTCCATCAACTCCAACCTGCAAGAGTAGGGCAGCCCCAGAGTTCCTTAATCTTTATGTGAACTGCAGCTTTATTTAAAACTTGCTGGTTTTCCTTACATTTCAATCTGTTCTATGTGTTAGAATAAAAACAACCATGTCCTCTCTTTACACGGCATCTTTCAGTCTACAAAAAGGTCTTCATAAGCAGTCTCATTTATTTTCCACAACCTGAGATGTCTCTTAGCCCATGGACACTGGAGTTGGCTTGACCATATACATTTGGGGTTTTCACACTGCGAGTCATAATTTTTTCTTCAGCTTTTTCTTCCTCAGTTATTTCTTTGCTACTTTGCTACCTTTCAGTACCTCTTCTCTAAGTCTTCTCCAGCTCTGTTAAGTCAGAGCTGTGTCCAGGACTGAACGAGGTATAAAAAGAGTTTTTGAACAAGTATGAAAAATGCTTTTATTTTAAAAATGCATCAATTATCTCATAAACTATGGAGTTAGTGTATCAGAGTGGTTAAGAGCCTGGGCTATATCATCATACAGTTCAAAGTTCAAGCCCTGATTCTATTTCACTAGAAAGCTCTTAACCTCTTTAAACCATGGTTTTTTCTTCTATAAAGTGAGCTTAATAATAGAACTACCGTATATGTCTGCTGAAAAGATCAGATGAGATTACAGACATAAGACAGAGCACAGTGCATGGCTCACTGTGCCCAGCAAATGTTAGCCATTTATAATAATACTGCAGTTACTAAAGAAATAAAGGTAAAGAATGAACCATGCCCTCAAGGGGAAAATGCATTACTTTCCTCACTTAAGGCAAAGACAAAGACAAGTCTACAAATAGTCATAAAATGAAGAGGCTACATACTGCAAATCTGTTTTTGTTTTGATTGCTTGCCTACAAAACATCCTCTCCCCTTTCTTTTAGTAAAAGCACCCCACTTTTACCTTGTGGAACTCTCTCTTCCCTATCCCCCAGGGTCATTGTGGGGATGTCCATCCAGGCCCAACGCTACCTTGCCTTCCAAGGGAGGTCAATGGGCTGAAGCCAAAAGAATTCAACTCTCTCTTCTTGGAGTTTGACTCTTGAGTGGAGTGATATAAGATGGAAGCGGTTGAACAGAATCATGTCAATGGATTGCCCAGAGAAAATCTGGAGTCCCACTCCTGAGATACGAGGACTGTGCTAGATCCTGTCCTTCCCGATATCTAGGAGTTTAGCTTTTCAGTTTTTTTTCAGTTCTTTGAACTACCCAGAATCTTTAGTCAGAGGTGAATTCTATTGCTTGTGCGGAAAGAGCCCCAAAAGGTACAAAATGGAATAAAGGCCAAAATAGAGGGGCAGAGTGCTCTGTTCGGAAGGCAAATGACTTCGGTCTAGTGTGATGAGGGGAGGCTTCATGGAGAAGGTAGCGTATCCAACAGGTGTCCATCCACATGGGTCAGCCGCTCTCTGTCTCCATTTTCACTTCTATTCCTGCTGACAAAAACTCCCTCTACTCTCCTCTCTGCGTGATGATTACTGCCACACATGACTTCTGACTCATGGCTTCTGCCCATCGACTCTTCTTTATGTTTCCCTTCATTCTTTTCTACCCTAATGTCTGTGGATTCCTTCAAATCTCATGTCTGAATTTCCCAGGAAAATGTATCTGATTCATCAGTCAACTTTCATCCATTATAGGGCACCTGTTAGGCAAAGTTCTTTTGCTAGATCACTTTAGAGGTCACTATAGATGTCTAGCCAGATGCTGTGGAGAGTAGGATCCTATGTCACAGAGCATTGTGACCCCAGTGCACGAAATTGGGAGGAGAGGGCTGTGGATACTGTAGACATAAATAGTGCTGGGTTCAGAACAAGCTCCTGGGTAAGTCATTTAGATTCACCGTATGGTCAATGAGAAGCCGTGGAAAGTTTTGAACAAAGACTGACTACTAGAATAGTGTTTAGAAAGATCAATTAGTGATGGTGTGGGGAAAGGATTGCCAGCCCAGGATGCAGGGAGGACAGTGTGGAGGCTGTCGTGATGGTCCAGGTGACAAGTTATCGGCTCCTGACCTCGGGCTTAGGCAGTGGGAATGGAATTGAAGAGTCGATGAGGAAGTCATTTAGAACAATTAAGCAACTGAAGGAGAAAGGGGGGGTGACAAGGAACTGTCAAAAGTAGAAGTTTTGAATTTGTGCGACAAAATCAAATAGTAATAGGGAATTCAAACTAGCTTATGGGAGGACAGGAAGGATGAATACGGACAAAGTCATAATCTAAGATAGAAGGGCCCTTGCAATGATCAGCATCAGTAATTTTAAAACTTTATGAATATATTTTTAATTTTAATGTGGACAGTCCACTATATGTAGCAAAACAGAAGTAAAACTATTCTCGTTGAGGTTGAATCGGGTAGAAGAGTCCCAGAGCATTTCCATTCAGGCCTCTTCTCATTACTTCCCCACCCCCAACACACAGTTAAGGGGGCCTCTTATAAGGCACATGGAAAATGGTTTGAAATGGAAACCATTGAAAAATGGTTTGATCCACCTTTTTACAGATAAGAAAATCACTGTCCAGAGAGACAAAGTAAATTGCCACCCAAGGGTGCACAGCTGGTGAGGAACAGACCTAGGGCTAAAACCCAGGTTTTCTAATGCACAATCCACTAATGGGATGTCCAGTGTGTGCTGGCCCTGTGCTAGGTGCTAAGTCTACAATGGAACTGAGAAGACTGGGTCTCTGTCGTCACAGAACTTACATTTAAGTAAACTGGTGAAGGAGCCACTTTCAGAGAGTGATAAGCACTATGGAGAGAATAGAACGGGGCTGTGAGGGGGCAGCTGGACTGGGGCTGGGTAGGTAAGAGAAAGAAGGGACCAGCTGTGTGGAGAACCAGGGGAGGTGGGCTCCAGGGGCAACAGCAATTGCAGAGACCCTGAGGCAGGGAGCTGGGCATGTCTGAAGAACAGAAAGGCACCCATGTGGCTGAAGAGCAGTGAATAAGTAAGGAGATACATGACAGGAGGGGAGTGGAACGAGGAAAGCAAACTGGGACCAATCATGCACCATCATGCTGTAAGAAGTTTGATGTGCCACCAAGACTTTTGAATGGAGAGGTCCAACAGCCACTGGAAATTCAGATCAAGATCTGGCTAGAGATACAGGTTTTAGAGGCAGCATCTTCTCAGGGAAGAGCCATTTGAAACTGTGGGAGTGCATCCAGCAGCCGAAGACAAGAGTGCAAGGAGAAGGAAAAAAGGGCCGGAGAGAGAAACTTAGGGATCGCGTACGGCAAAGGAAGAAAAAAAATCACAGAGCTAGTAGAACGAAAAGAAACACCAGTAAGTGCGACCTCAGAGAAACTATGGCTGTCATGACCTTCAAAATGGGCAGGTGCGGGGAGAGGTCAACAGTGTCAAATGCTTCCACGTCTCTCCCAAACTCCCCTCCAAAAAAAGTCAGTGACATGAGGAAGAAAGAGCCTTGGACCTGGCAACTAGGAAAACACAGCTGTCCAGGAGACCTTTCAAAGCACAATCTCCATAGTATGGCAGTGCTTTTGGTTGAAGCCAAATAAGGATTTGAGGAGTGAATTATGGGTCAGAAGTAGAGCTCAGTGCAGTTCATAAATTACGCACTGAGCATTTATCTGTGCTGTAGCAGCACTTGGCATTGGGGATAGAAAGATAAGTAAAGAATCATCAACGATAAAAGATATTCCTACCCTCAAGCAGTTTATTACCTAGTAGAAGAGATAGGGAGAGGGAAGCGTGAGAGTCTGTCGGAATCAAATGCACTGACTCTTGATCACACCAGAAGCTTAATGTTAAACATAGCAATGATGAAACTGTTCAGGACACAATTTCTGTCACATTTCTGCTCAATTAGAAGCATTGGCACAATCATTGTGCTGTAGAACGTGTGTGTGATGTGGAGCCCCACAGTACCAACATGGGTCAGCCTTCCATTCAATCTGGCTAATATTTATTTAGAACCTTCTATGTAAAAGACGTAACTCTGGGCACAAGACATGATCCCAACTTTTAACACTTCTACAGACTAGTGGAAAATTCAAATGCTGGAGGAAAAGGAAAAGTAATGTGCTTTGCAAGTTCAGAAGGAGAGCTCATTCCAGCTGAATTCAGAGGAGGGCATTTCAGCTGCACGTAGAAGGTTGGGTAGGCCTTTGCTCAGCCCTCTTGTTCCATTAGAACTGATAGAGCATAACTTTATAATTGCTGACAGGCTAGAGGGGTCTCCACCTTTCTCCCTCATTCATTAGGCTTAAGAACAAACTAGGGGACACTCAATAAATGTTTGCCCACTGAAATAGGAGCAGCATCTTGGAATGACACCAGACTAGGGCCATTTATGCCTCATCATCATCTTCCTAGTCTTCTGGATCACATCGCATTTACTGCAACTGGAGCTTGGTGGCAAAACGGGTCTTCCAGGGTGGTGAATAAATTACACACTACCACAAAAACAGCAAGAAAGGCTGTGCGTGGAGCAATAATGTGTGGGTTATTAATTAGGTATGTGTTTGTCTTAAAGCTCTTCTCTGTAATATTTTTTAAAATAATATAATTGGTTTTCCTTTCCCACAAATAAGCCATTTTAAAAACCGCAAATGAAATACAAGGTCCAGCTTGTTCCAGGGCTGTATTTTCCCTGTCACATTTCTACTGGGTTAGCCATCCCAGAAGGACAAAACACTTTCCTCAAATTTACTGGCACAACACCTAGGAGATCCAAATTCAAAAGTCAATAGCTTTTAAAGAAATAGGGTTTGAAAAACTGCCAAAAACTGAATGAAAGAACAAAATATGTCTCAGTCTGGAAAATCTGAAAGATGTCTCTCTATACAATAAATCAGCACGATATACAGTATGTAAACTTACTGTGCCTCCTTTCTCTCCTATCAGCATTTGCCACTTGATGATTGCTTGGGTTTAAATGTGAGGAAGTATAAATTAATTCATTCAGAGTCACATGATTTAAATAATAATTTCTAGATATAGAAAACAAACTCCCCATTGCACAGGGCTTAGACCTTAGAGATTTTAGAAGACTGTAGGAGGGTTTATAGGAAGGAAAGAAGGGAGAGAAGGAGGAAGGGAGGGAACTGGGATCTATAAATAAATAATGTCTTCATATTAATACATTGCCTTACCATTTACATTTTTCAAAAATGCTATTTCATGTGGATCCCGATACAACCTTGTGAGATAGGCAAGGCAAGCACTATATTCTCATTTTAATGTGGAGGAATGTGAAATATAGAGGAGTTAGGTGGCTTGCCCACTCTGAAAGGGCTAAAGCACAAACTCTCCTTTGTGTTGTGTGTTTTTATGAACTGCACCATCTATTACATTTGATTGCTGTGCTGCTGTGGCCAAAACGCTGAAAGAAATTCTTGGTGTCTTCAAAGAAGGAATTTCAATGTGTATTTTTGGGTCTGCAGAGGCTCTGGAACCACCTCCTGGTCTTGGGCTGTGGATCTTCCACTCATTTCTGCTTCAGGGCTAGTCATATATACACTTATTGTGGTTCCTGCTGCAGGAAGACAGGATTAGGTGGTTATAATCGCTCCCCTGATTAGCACACATTTATATACACACTCCTAGGCATCATATTTCACTTCTATGCTGTTCAATTTGTGCCCTGTTTGGGGCAGGCACATTTTCCAAGTGTCCTTTGGGCACAGCAATTTATAGCAGGGTAAATAGCTACAGGGGATATAGTCTTTCTGTTCTCTTACTCCAGTCCAAGGCCCCTTATTTCCTCCCATTCTCGCTCCCTTTTCTCTTTGCCCTTCGTAAGCTCTCCCCTGGGCCTGTGAGAAGCCTTTCATACACAAGGGTATTTCTGAGTCAGTGTAAGACATGAACCTAGGGAAGAAACTTTGTAGACAGCACAACTAGCTGTGAAGCAGAATGACTGCCAGAGTCATTCAAGGTTATACAGCTGTGAGTGATCACCTTTGTCACCTCCTTACCATGGCCAGGCCTACAGGAACCACCACCCAAGGGGACTTCCACCCTTATCCTTGAAGTCACTCTCCTTTGTCTCAGGTAAAGATTGAAGCTGCTCAGTGTCACAAAGACAAAATGAGCAACTGTCTTTAGATCCCTTATCTGGGTATTACAATAGAACTGTGCTGCCCCAGACAGAAGCTACAAAAAGAGTTACTGGAACTTTTTGGACTTTCATTGTGGATGAGAAGGAAGGCCCAGTCCATTTGAGACCTGTTATTCCCTGAACTACTCTACCCCTGGCCACCAATTATGTGGTCAGGGACCATGAGTATTTATCTCCTTTGCCATGGGAAGGTTGTTTAACCTGCTATATAAAATTACAAAGACCAAATAATCTGATATTTAGTAACACTGACTTGCAAATCAATTCACATGATTGACTAAATATGTCCTGGCACTTTTTACTTAAACTTCTCACTTGGGTCAGTTTTAAAGCTGAAGCTAATTTTGGTTCCTCCCTGAGGAATATACCAACAACTTCAGTAAGCAGAATTAGTTTGCCATCTACACAGTATTACTATGCTTAGTGAGTGAGGAAATGATGAACAAAAACAGTTAATTTTTATTCTAAGAAAATTGGATGATGATCTTACCAGTGGTAGCTTGCCAGCCTCTTGAGAGCTCCAACTATGGGAACTGGTCTTGAGGGCATGTACCCAGAGACTTCTCATCCTTGACTCAATTCTGATTGTCATGATTTCATGTTCAGTAACAGGCATCCAGCTGGTATAAAATTATGCTTTCACAGGGTGTGTTTTCACCCCCTGGGTCCAAAGTCTTAATTCTTATTCACTAAGTAAACAATCATCAATGATTACTCCACCAAAGGAAGCACCTTGAAATATCTTCTCCCTTTTTTTAAGAAGGAGGAATTGGGAGTTGATAGGAGCAACTGTCAGTTACGAGGCTGGAGTTGGGCAGGTAGGTGAGCACACCTGTCAGGTAGCAAAGAGACACACTCATACCGCTGTAAGCTACGGGTGTGGCCATGGGATGTGCTGTCTGTGGAATGACTACATCCACCTTACAAGGTTTTAAAACAATGGGGTAAGACCCAAAGGATTTGGTGTTTTCAGCTACAACATGAATCCTCAGAGTTGAGTCAATGACTGATGTAGAAATAAAGTCAGGCACGTGGTGGGAAAAAATGACTCCCTCATGCTTCAGCTGACTGGGTCATATGGCATGGTTAGTTTGTGTAAATACAGGAAGAAACTGGTTTAGGAAAGGGCTGAACATCAACAGTTTTCCTCTTGAAGATCCAGCAGGATGTTAGTCTCAAATGTGCGTACTCCAGGGTACAGTGCTTCTGTCCTGCCATCTGGTCTTTACCTCTCCTTGAGAAAAATTCTTGATGGCTGGCTGATGTTTGCAACTTACAAGCCACTGGGCCTTTCCCCTTAGCTTTGTATATTCTCAGGAAATATAGATTAATTTAAAAATTAGCCTAAATAAAACATATACTAGAAAAACTATTTTCTCAAACAAACCTTAAACTGCATTCCATGGATAAGAAATATTTCCTTTTCTAGGCATGCTTTCTTATTTTCTAAGCTCCCATATTCCCATACTAATATCCACTATTAGTATGGATAGTTCAGTAGTTGACTAGATGGTCTTCACAAAGGGAAAAAGAGACTTTTGATGCCACTACCCACATAGGAAGAACCCTCTGTCCAGAACCAAAGGGAAGCAGCTCTTTTTAGCTGCAAAGAAATGGATGATTCATATTTTTATTTTTAATTCTAGAGGGTTTCTTCTTGGAATTTTAAAAACAGAACTCCATATCCTCAAAACACAGCAGATACACAAACCTTAGTCATTTGACTAAACTGAAGAGAAGCGGCCCATGGGTTATATCTGAGAGAATGACTTCAGGAAGTGGTTTTGAGGATGTGCTTTGAGTCTCTCATCTAGTTAGACCCATCACCCCACACCCCGACCACCCATGACCCACCCTACCACCATCTTCAGGGCTGTTGAAGCAGCAGCTGTATCCATTGAGCAGTTGCCACGTGCCAGGGAGTCTGCTGAGTGCCATGCATCCATTATCTCAGTTTAGCGCATAGCTCTACAGATAGAACAGCTGGTTTCAAATCCCAGTGCTTCTGCATACAGTCGTGTGACCCGGGACAAGTCTCTTAACCTCTCTGCGCTTGCTTCCTCATTCATAAAACATGGACAAAAACAGAACTTTTGTGACAGCAAACAAATCAATACATGTGGAATACTTAAGCAGTTCTGGTACATAGAAAAGTATAACTGTTTATTACAACTATCAACCGTGTTTGAGAAATGGGGTTTATATTTCAGACTCAGGAAGACTATATAATTTCCTTAGTGTTTCACATCAGTCTCCCAGGAGCAGGTTAAGTGCTGCCTTGAGGCTGATTTTCACAATGTTTTCTAGATGATTCCTTGTCCATGTTATAATGTTGGCTCCGATTTCTTTACTGCAGCTTTGGTGGTAGCCTCCCCACCATCAATCCAATCCTCCTGAGGGTGGAGACTTCGCATTCAGACAGCACTGAGAAAAAGTGAAGGGGTCTGGCAGTACCACACTGTAGAGGGTCCCCCTTTGCTGCCCTCAGTCTGCAGTTCTCCACAGGTACAGGAATGTGCCCACTCCCCTCCTGTGCTGTCCCTTTCGGCCACGAGCCTCAGGTGGTGACCAAGCACTGAAAATGTGGCTAGTCAGAGTTGAGATGTGTGTAAGTACAAAATACACACCAGAGTTTGAAAACCAGAATGTAAAATATCTCATTAATAATTTTAAAATATATTTATTATATTTGAAATGATGATACAAGGGTACTTCAAAAAGTTCATGAAAAAATAGAATTAAATGATAACACAAAGCTTTCCATGAACTTTTTGAAGACCCTGCCTGTTTTGGATATATTGAGTTAAATAGAGTATTTTACTAAAGTTCATTTAACCTGTTTTTTCTTTTACGTTTTTAGTGTGCTTACTAGGAAATCTAAAATTTCATATGTGACTTGTGTTATGTTTCTGTTGGACAGGGCTGCTCTAGACCATGGGTCCCCTCAATTTCCAGCTGTCAGGACCTGAATGGGCCTCTTCCATAGGCTTGTTCTGCCAAGGTGGAACCCCTCAATGATGTGCACACCCCTAGTGGGGGCCCCCAAGGGGCTACAGCAGGCACGGATGGACCTACACATTGGGGTATCCATACCCATCTGTCTGAGGTCCCTTGCAGTGCACAGCAAAGCCAGGGATAAGAAGAGAAGAACCAGATGGGAAGAGGGGGCCTCATAAATGTTAGGGACAGGCCTGGGCTCTGGGTAGCAGTGGTCTTGAGGAGATCAAAGAACATGTATTGTTACAGGAGATGACAATGAGAGAGCTGGAAGGACAAAGATTGCATTGGTTTTTGTGCTGACAATGTCCAGAGTGTGGCTATGGGGTGGGTGCCCAAGTCACATGGGGGTGTATGTCTTTGTAGCTGACAGCTATTTTCCCTCTGCAGTATTAAGTCAACTTGATGGCTAAGAACAAGAGAAAGAAGAAAAATACAAGATGTTTGGAATGGACAGAGCAAAATGTGAGATATTTGTATGTATTTGTCTTGATATTTACGTCTTTATGGTGGCATCCAGCTTCTGGGCTAAGGCAAGGACCAGAGCTCAAGCCCCTGAGTCTTGCAAATAGAAAGCAGTATCTGCTGGACACAGAGTATTAAAAAGCAGGGGCTCTAGTATAGGGAATAAAGGAGGGATTCAGTTTGCCATCCTATAGCAAAAGTGGGGACCCAATCTTGGGGAAAAGCACAGAAACAAAGTTATCAAAACTGGATGCGACGTGGAAGTTGTGCTGGGAGAGAAGATTTTTCGCTGAGTCCCAGACAGTTGAGCAGGAGCTCCCTCAACCTCTCCCAACCAAGATCAATCAGGGTTAAGCAACCTTGGCAGTGGGGAGAGGCTGGCCAGCAAAGGCTGAGAACCTGGAAGTTGCCCAGCCATTAACCAAGAGAAAACAGACACATTGACTCAGTATCCCTTGACTCTGTGGCATGGGAACCATCAGGTGAATGGTGTCCTTACAACAGAATTAAATATATTTCAGGTCTCCTGATAAACAGTAGATGTCTGAACACATAGTGGAAGAAAGTTGGGGAATTAACAAGCTGGAAGGAAAAAAGTGGGATGATTTTTATGGCCCAGTCTCTAGCATATGTTATGATCTTTGAGAGATCATTTCCTCCCTCTTGGCCTCAGTTTTTTATTTACAAAATGAAGGAATTGAAATCAGATGGTCTAATCTGTTCCTTTAATTTTTTTAATCTATGTAAACACAGGACAGACAATATTGCCATATCCTCCCACCTCCCACATCTGCCACATCGAAAGATTTTGGGAAATGTTCTGAACATACATGTAAATACCATGCAGAAGCATATTTCATATACAGTGTGTGATGCAATTCTAATAAAGTAACTCTGAGTTCTTAATTCATTTTCCAGTTAATCCCACATAATTCCTGAATGATTTCCATTGCCAAGTGCTCTACTTCCATTACCACCTCTGCAAAATATCGCCCATTATTTCACTTCCTCTTTACCCTGCTTCTTTGGTCTTTATTTTGTCTTGCTATTATTCTAACCATAAAGCTATCTAGATGTTTTCTATGAAATTGGGAATGCAACTACTTAGAAGGTATCTTATTTATTAAGGGAGAAAGCCTGATAAGCAATTCAGAAAAGTGGGGTTGGCTTGAGGCATGGTTGATGCTGTACCTCAGCTCTCTACTCAGCTCAGAATGATCCAAACCAGAGTTTGCCAGAAACTGAGCCAACACAAGCATACACACTGTACCACGTGTGCTCAGAGGCACTTACAGCTCACAGAACTCCTTTTTCCTTGTGTTGTTTTTTGGGCAAAACCACGAGGCACTGGGCACTCACTGAGCCCAGGCCCAGGCTGGCTGAAGCACACAACCCATGAAGGCCATGCCTTTAACCACAGAACACAACGTTCCTTTTCGGATAGAACTGGAAGGGTGAACTGTTTTGCTTGTGACTGTACTGTGCTATCTTTTAGTGCCCAGTCTATTGAAGGGAAGACAAGGTTGTCAAGAAAAAAAAGGCTACCAGTATACGTACCCATTAAACAACAAATAAACCAAAAAAACTTTTTAGTTGCTAATTTTAAACCTTTTTGGTGCAGGAGATGGGGACACAGCTAAGGATGCTCGGACAATGTCCTTTAATCTGGCATAAAGCTATGAAAATGGGAGCAGCAACACCTTCACTTGTAAAGAACTGTAAGATATAACCAGTGTATTTGAATAATGTGAGTCCAGTTGCATTACAACCAAGACTTAACAGAAGCAGAATTCTCTGAATATCACGTAGTTATAATTGTTCCTTGCCCAGCTGGTGTGTAGTGACATTATTGAATAATTAATTCTAGAGTGGATTATTATGAATTTTGAGTGTGTGTGTATGTGTGTGCATAGAATTGAAATAGCATTTATGCAATGGAATTCGACCTGTTTAGGTTCACATATGGAAGAGAAATTTCCCTTCTTCCAGAATCTAATTTTAGGGCATATATTTGACAATTTAGATAAAGTAAGACATCACAGTAAATTTTTAGAAAAAAAGTCACCTGAGACAAAATCTCTGAGAAGCTTAAACATGCTTTTCCTCTAAACTTGACGTTGCCCCCAGGTACTAGGTAACTGCTCATTTTTTATGTGGGAGACAAGATTTGTCATGGCTGGTAGTTTGGGCTTTCTTCCCTCCTTCTGCCCGAATGGTGCTAATTTGGTTTCTATTTGGAGTGCCGATTCTGTTCGTTGCCAACGTTGTGCGTTTTGTGGTTCACACGGGTGTCTGTCACCCAGAGGCCTGTGCTGACTCACAAGCCCCTGCTCCAAGGGGCGCATGCCACAGGTCTCGGTGGCTTGGCATGACACACTGACCTGATTCTCACCTCAGTGGGATCAGTGACAGGGACACACATATGACTAAGAAACCTGGAGCAAGGTGTTTTTGAGTTTCATAGCTGTTAAACCTTACTTGAAGGTTGATGACACAAACTCAGGAATTAAACAACCAGTGATTTGGCCAATTTCCTCATCCCTACATTGAAGAACAAAGCACTGGTTTGGAGACTTATTCGAAGGATCTGAACATTTCAACATTTTAAAAAGGGTATTGCTGGTGCCACCTAGTGGATATAGTGTAAATCTCACAGCCTTGTGATGAATCCTTAAAATCAAGGTATTTTCTGTGACTAGGGCTTAACTTTGGTAGATTAGTATGGTGGCTATCTTTCTGCAAGGTCTGCTGTATGTGCTTTGGCATTTTTATTCTGAAGCAAGGATGTGGAGATCTAGGCCACTATTATCACCTTAACACAAAAGTTCTCCCAGAATAATTTCAAGGGCAAAATTTGTCACACTATTATAAGATCTAGTCAGTTTCTCCTATTTCAAATACATCTGGGCTATTTGTTCACTTTGACGGAGTTTTCAAACTTTTTACTGTCATTATCTGATGAAGAGGCCATGACTAGCTGCAGTTCAATTTCTGTGAAGTGCATTTGCCCAGTATGTTAGTTCCAAGCAAATGCACTCTACCTTTAATTTGCAGATGTAGTATTACTTCTCATAAAACATCCGTGTTGTCTCCTCACCCCATTCATGAATATCTGTGCAAACAGGCTATCTGTATTTTACCCATAACCTATTTCATAGAAAATCCTGTTAGGACCATCTGCTCAAGTCATAATGAGCTCTCTCTAGATACCACCCCTACCCCCAGGGGAAATCTCCAAATAGACATTTGGTATAATTTGAATTCGATGCTCTGGACACAGTGGAAGGACACTGATCCAGATGACACCAATTAGACTGGGAATTGGGAATTGAGACTGGAGCAGAGATAGGATTCAGGAAATAATCCTGACTATATAGATATAGTCAGATATCTATATCTATCTATCTGTACCTCTGTTTATTTATCTATCTATGTATTCATCTGTTTGTCCATGAGAGAGAAAGACACCATACAAGCAAATGATAAAGCAAATAGGGAAAAATTTTCTGAAATGAAGTTAAACATCTTTTAAAAAAAGAGAGGATAAGAAAGTAAATGATGTTCCATATTCATATATGTCTGGATGACCTTGCTCAACAAAGTTAAACAGTTTCTTTGCCACAGGACTACTTTAGTATGGCAATATGCATCATGAGTCTTCTGGAAGGAGGTGCAGAACGTGGTGTTCTCTAAGATCCTACGAGGAAGCTCTGGTCCCCACTATCACCTATAGAATCTCTCTTGGAAATGTGTTTCAAGGAGCACTTCCTTAGACATTTCCTAAGGGACTGTGGGACCTGAGGAACCTGAAGGGCTTGCTAAAGCACAGATTGCTGGATCCCAAACCAGAGTTCCTCAGTCAGTAGGTTAGGGGTGACACAATGTGCATTTTTAACAAGTTCCTAGATGATACTGATGCCTTTTGTCTGCAGAGCACACTTTGAGAAGGACTCTTCTAAAGCAACATTTCCAGTGTAGAGAGAAAATAGAAATCACCCACCTGGAGTTTCCCTGAGAGATAAGTCATACCCTTGAGACTAGGGCCAGGGACAGTGAGTGGACTTTTCTCACACTAGGACAATTCACTGAGCTCCAGGCCAAGAGAGACACCTTCACTGGAGAAAGCCTCCTCAGTGTTATTATGGGGACAGGTGCCCACCCTGTTTCAGAGTCATACTGATGTCTGTGTGCTCATAGAAGTTAATGTTTCCATCACCTGACTCAATTACCAAGAGCTAGACATTTGCATGCCACTCCTGAGAATGGCAGTGCTATTTTTTTTTTTTAGCTTACTTACTTTGCTATTTTTAAAGCTTAGGCTTTAAAAATCAATAAACTCTTTTTTTCTTGATTATCAGAGAGAGAGAGAGAGATCCACTGATTTATATTTGGCATTCTGACTTACTTGAAGGATAGGAGAAATGTAGTTGTATTTGGGCTTCCCTTGCTACAGTTCACCCAATTTATACTCTGCCAAAATCATCAAAAACATTCCTATAACTCCCTACCGGGCTCCAAGAAATCTCTTCCAATTTGAAGGGGAGGGCCTGGAGCCCTTTCCTGATTTCCTGCACTGGCCCGGTTAACTTTTACTC